>NC_044350.1:19926865-20226865 GCF_007364275.1 Archocentrus centrarchus
ACCCTTGCATAGTTTCATGACTGTATCATGCACAGTTGTGATGCTATCTACTGACAAACAGACTCAAAAGACGAAAACAATACCAGCTATTCTACCACGACTAGTAAAAGTCCACTGTACACTACCTGCCCATAACCAAATATCAGACAAGCAAGTTTAGAGAGTAGATAGCAATTTCTCAGCTAAATAAAGATAAGACCATGCTGTAATGTTCCCAGACAAATGTGTCTTGGCCATAAGTGCTACACACTTAAGGGCAAAGCATTTTTCTCAGGGATCAAACCAAATTTTAAAAGGAGACTCAATACTGGACTGAAACTTGTCAGGTGAATTTGCTGCACCTGTTACAGAAGGTGTAATCTAAGATATTTGTTCATAAGTAAAATGTTGCAATTTTGTATTTAAAGTTTATTAAAACATTAAAAATAGTCATTTAAAAAAGGCAAGCTCAATGTCAAAAGAGTAAACACTGGATTGTTTTTGTGATTTTACATAAATACTGACTTAAAACATACCGTGCAGACTGGCTGGCATGACTTGCCAAGTTGACAATGGTGGGCTCTGGTGAGGGGCTTCGAGGTGGAGACGGCGGGCTGTCAGCCTCCTCCATCTCATCAAGAGGTTCCTCTTTAACCTGAACTTGTGAACCTCCTGCAGTGCTACCAGGTGATGGTCTCAAAGGAAGAGGTGGGAATGATGGCTGGAGGCTTGGAACAGGGCCAATAGCAGAGGATGTTACAGAGGTGAGGGGGTGTGAGGCTGCAGCAGCTAAATGAGAAGAAGTCATGCTTTTTCCAGAGTTGGTCTGCACCTGAGAGATCACTGGAAGTTGGGTTGGAAGTGAATGTACTGGCAAAGGTTGTGGCATAAGCTGAAGAGGAGGAGGGGGGGCACCTGGAGGATGCTGGTTGGGCAGAGAATTTAGAGGCTTTAGAGCAGGAGGAGGGGGGAGATTAGAGGGCATCTGGGGGAAAGGTGTTGCAGACTGATGGGGAAGCTGTTTGTGTGAAGGTGGAATAGGAGTAGTGGGAGGAGGCTTGACTTGGGGACCAGAAAGAGGAGGCTGATGGAGCTGACCATCCCTAAAGAAGGACGGAGGCCGCTGGGGGGTTAAAGGTGATTGACCATGTGGATGCAGAGGTTGCACAGAGTTGAGAGTGGATGGGACCTGAAATGCAGGAGGAATAGAAGACTCCTGTCCCAATGCTGATGGTAGAGAAGGTGGACGAGAAAGAGAGTGAGGGGTGGGCTGTGCCCGGTTGTTTGAGCCCGCTGTGGAAGCTGACTGGCCAGTGGCAGACTGAGGAGGATCTGGAGAGGGAGGAGGGGGGCTCTGAGCAGGATCAGCGGAGGGCATGCTTTGCGGTGGCTGAGGAGTGATAGGCTGAGAGGGGAGTGCCTGGGAGACCGGTGTGTCAGCCAACACAGCAGTGGGGGCAACAGGCTCTGATGGAACACCGTTTGGCTGGGCAGATGAGTCAGAGTCACTCTCATTGCCCTGTTGAGGGCTGGGAATGCTGGGAGAGGAGCTTCGGTTGTCCTGATCGATGTCTTTGGTGTCACTGCTGCCATCGTCCTGAGCACTGCGGCTTTCTGAAGAACTTTCCTCCTCTACTTCGGCCTCTCCCTCTGAACGTGAACTCTGTGGCTCCTGGAAGAACCAAAAAGAACAAAACAAAACAACTAAAGGTCAATTCATATCTGCAGTAACACTTATTATTTGGCTAATCAGCTACCTTTATGTTTATTTAATTATTAAAGTAATTTTAAAAAAATCAAAAAAATTAATTAAATATATCAAAAGAATGATAATCACCATGAAAGTGTTACTTCAACAAAGAGGATGCCTACTTTCCCTTTACTTTGCCTTAAATATGTGTGTGTGTGCTCTCACCTGTGTTTTTGGCCTTTTAGGTGTTACTTTTTCAGGCTCGTCAGGCTCCTGAGCAGCACTTTCCCGTACACGTTTTGCAGACTTTGGTGACGTTAACTCCTCTTTTATCTTCTGCAGAAACAGAAATGGTGTTCAGAATACATTATTAAAATACATGCAAACAACTTCAAACAACCCAGCTAGTGTGACAAGATAATGCCAAACAGGTCCAACAAGTATATGTATATAAAATAATCGTGCTTTACTTTGTTTGTTTTCTTTGTCGACTCAGTCTTATTATCTGTGGAAGACGATCTCAAAGAACTGGAGATGGATCCACTCGGGGAGGGCTGGTTACTGGAATGCTGATCCTCACTGGTAGGAGAGCCTGTAAGCCTCCTGTGGCCACTTCTTAAAGATGACAATTGCTTAAAAAAAGAAAAGCCAACTTTAATATTGTTAAAACCAAAAAAAGGAAGAAAAGTTTCCCTTATTTGCAAAAACAACTACAAGGTGAAACAAGATTTTGAGAGATTCAACAAAGCTATTACATATTATTTCCTGTATTCTAATATCACTGTGCATTTTACAGATATTTTCTTTAAAATGTTTGTTCTGGTAACAGCGAGTGTGTGGTTGATCTGCCAGCCTCAGGCTTACAGGTGCTCTACTACGCCGTGTCCTCATGCCATGCTTGCTGTTTACTTCTTCCTCCACTTTAACAGGTTTAAACATGAATGGTGCACTTCCTGACTTCGGGGCCGATGGTAGAAATCCGTGCTTGTTTTCATAGGTACGACAACTTGTGCACAGCACAAGGTTGTCTCTTCCACCCTGGTGCCAATCCTTAGAAGCTGTTACAAGAAAAACTGCTTTAGGTACAAGTTTCACCAGCTGCTTAAAAGCAGTTTTCTTCATCAGCTTTTGTCTACTGCTATAAACCTAAAACTCACTTGTTGTGCCACAGTGACTGCAGCTCTTGCTTTCCTGTTCACTGTCTTCACTATCAAGATCCTCGTCACTGGCAGAACTTGCATCCACTACAAAAACAAACAAGCACAGAAACCAATAAGAGCTTAGAGAAAGTCCAGCACACAGGACAATAGTACAATTGTTCCTCCATTCAACAGACTTGGGAACACCTTTCTAAGGAAAATTACCTGAATAATTTCGAGACTGGGCATTCAAAGGAGAAGCTGCGGAGCGAGTTTTTGCCTTGCGAGAGGACGGCTGCCTGCGCTGTTGTCGGTATGCTCTGGTTCCTGCGGCCTCTGGCGTTTTCTTCCAGTGGTAATAGAAAGTGATCAGCTCTCCCTAATGATAAGAACACAGACTTTTAGTCAGATTCTGACTCAACTATCTGATCAAAGATGTAGCAACAGTGACATGTTGCAATCATAAATTATTTTATCTGCAAAAATAAAACATGAAATTACAGTCTTTTTGCTGGGGAGAAAGTCTTTCCGAATGCGGAAGAAATTTTTGCCATACTGTCTCAGGCCTTTGATGAATCGTTTCTGTAGGGAGACGAAAGAAGAGGGAAATAAAGTTAAATGATATTCAGGCTGGACATTATTGTAGACAGCAGCTTTTATTAAACATGGAACCAATTTATTTTGCAGAAGTACTGATTTGCTTTTTAAAATTTGTAGCTGTTAAAGATTCAAAGCTACTGCATGGATGCATCACATTAAAAGATACCCAAAGAGCCATTTAAGCAAGTGAACTGCTGAGATCATTAAAAAAAATACATCTACACTGCCTGCAGCATTAAACATGTTAAATATATTTTAAACCCTTCAAGTATTTTATCAACCTGCACAAACACAACTAAGAACTAAATAACCTTTAATACTGTGTAACTAAAAAGGCTCTCACCACATCATCTCCCGACCAGCACTTTTCAATAAGTTTTGGGAGCGGCTTCTTAACGAGACGCTGGAGAGCTTTTGCTGCATCGTAGTGACTTGCATGAAGCTAAAATTGAGAAAAATCATGGATTTTAGTAGATTTGCAATAAAATGTGGGGTTTAACATACTGTAAAATGATAACAGAATTCAAGTTGTGCCCCATACCATGTTCAGAGCGTTAAGTGTGGTATCATCACGGGAGGCTGCTAAACATCCATCCTCTGTGGATCCACCATCACACATCCCTGCAAACGCCGCCATGCTCCTTGAAAATAAAAGTATTTATGTTAACAAGCAAAACCAATACTGAAGGAGACTCGTTACACTTTTCTAGTTTAATTTCTTTTTTGCTTTATTGGTAACATTGGTTTCCATATAAAGTACATTTGCTGCTTACATTGAAGAAATCAGAAAAAAAAATAAAGGCAACAACAGCAATGCAGCTTAAGAGGAAGAAAAGCAGCATTTATGCCACTGGAGTGTTTATCTGACACACGTGCTGACGAATGAAAAATGTCTTTGAAATGCTGAATACAACAAACCACCAACTCACCCAATTGTGCTGCCAGATTAGAAACAGCAACATGCTCTAAATCCATCCATGATGCATTAAAACACTTCAATATTTTGCCATTTTAAACGTAATCCAGTCAAAAGAAGAAAAAAAAACTTGAGACATGAATAGAGTTTAAACTAAAATCTCCTGCAACCAACCAAAAAAAAAAAAATGTTTAACCACAATGGCCAAACCAAGAGTGGTTGTGCTTTGCATGTACTTCCCCATCTGCAGCACTTCCCTAATGACTGTGTTAAAAGTTGGCCAGTAAGACTGGTTATCTTTGAGTTTTACTGTTTTTACTGCAATAATAGTATTTATTGACAAAACATATTAAAGGTTACATAACAGTTGGGATTATTTAGTTAAAAGCCTTAAATAACACCTGCACTTAGTTGTTCAGTAAGGCCACTGAGTTATTTACTAGACTAGATGTTACTATAATTTCTGTTACTCTGACATTTCCATATTATGTGTGTGTGTGTGTGTACACACACACACTTGCAAAAAGTGCCGAGGCTGGCACTTACCTAGCAGCTCTGAGGTACATGAGAAGGTCGCAGTCATTGACCCCAGGCGTCCACATGAGCTCCTCACTCTCTGTTTGAGTTTGCAAACCAGGTGCAGGCCGTGGCTGCAACTCTGGGAGCTTGGCCTGCAGCACAACCAAGAAAAAAACAAAGAACAGCAATGAGTACAATGCACAACAAGAAAAGAACTTAGATACTGAAAGCTGGAAAAAACCCATATTATTAGCATGTGTATGAAGCAAATAATGGTGAAAGGTTTTTCTGGTTATCAAATGGGTTTTGCAAGCTGAGTTAAATAGTAAGATTTTCAAGACACTGCGATGTCATGCACTGGCTATGAAAGAAACATTTCCTAGGGATGCGCATGTATTTTTCTCCAATCCACACTGAGTCAAAATTATACAAGTACCAATCCTCAGAACGAGAAAGCCGAAGGAACTCAGTGAACATCTAAGGAGAACTGTAGATTTACACAAGTTGGGAAGGTTTCTTGAAACAACTGCACACCCAGCTGTTGTGTCACACCAATTGCATTGGCTAAAGAGCTGAAAGATCAACATATATATTCTTTTTTAAACTGAAGACTTCATTGTTTCCCTGGCACAAAGGGTAGAATAAATAATACAAACAAAAATTATTGGAAACAGCATTGGCTATCACACAAATTGGTGCATCCCTAACACCTACACCACCAAGAAATAATAGCAAAACTGTAGACCTGTGCAAGTTCCAGCAGGTTTAAAAAGACGTGTTCAGCTACATTGTTCAGAAAACACCTCCCAATCTCAGCAACTCTTCTGAGACTGATTCTAGAGTTACCTTAATTGCTGATGCATTTCATAATTATAGGTTATTTTAAAAAATAAAGTAGCTACCTGATGACTTGGCCCCACTCTTATCTCTCCCTGTGTGCTGTTTAGGCTCCTGAAATAAAAAATAAATGTTCATAAGCAGCATTACATTTCTGCAACCACAAATTGATATTTGATAAGAGCACATCAAACTCAACTGTTTGGCAAAATTCAGTCTGAAATGCGTACACATGTAACTAACAGGTAATTAGCGCTGTGCAGCATGCAGGCAGGCGTATGATCAATATTTGCATGTAACTTGTCAGAGCAGCTTCCCTCCCACAGACTGCACAGTGATTTCAGCAGTAAAATAACATCCCGCCCCTCCGCCTCTGTGAGCCAATCTCAGCCGCGAGCCGCGACGTTTCCTTATATTACATGAATGAAATCCGACGCTACAGCCGCCGCAAAACCCTGTCAATCAATCATACATAAGCTGCTAATTTTTACGGACACCATTACGAGAACAGTCTGTGCTACTTTGGGAGATCAGGCTGACAGTAACCCTGCTCTGCGTAGTTACCCTGAGCAATCCATAATAAATATTAACATTAGCATGCATAACATTTTGCCATACATTAGCAGCGGCTCATGTAAATAACATGCCTCACGGGAATTCCACAGCCGATTTAATAAATATGTTTGCAAACTCTACCTAAGGTTAATCCCGTTTATTGACATTATTTACACAAGGGCTGCAGAACTAACTGCGCCCAGATAATAATTTTACGAGCCCGAACCATTAGCTGCTAACGAGACACTAACGTTACGCTGTTATTTGGCTAGCTTGTTAGCCAGGCACGAACTTCGTGACCACTGACACTCCGACTATTTCACGCAAGCTGCTCCCAAAGTAACGCCGCAAAACACTAAAAGACACATTTAAGACAACTAAACTGCAAAGGCAACGTAAATGCAAGCGGCGACTTAATGAAGTTACCTCCGCGGACTGAACAGGTCGTCCATGTCGAAGGATGTTTGGATGTGGCTTGTTGACACTACGCAGCGCAGTGGGCGATACACACAAACTATGCGAATCCCCTATTACATGGCTATTCAAAATGGAGGCGGTGTAGTGGAGGGACTCGCTCTATTTTTTTTCCCTGTGCAATGACCTCAGCAGCCACAGCTAAGCCTTCAAAGTTGTCTGGGTGTACATAACTGAGCATGTGCCGCGGATCAGCAGCAGCAGCAACGACACCAAGGCTTCATCATCATTACCACCAGCTGCTGCTTCTGCAGCAGAGGCGGCCATGAATCAAACACATCATACTGTTTCTATTGCTGCGGTTATTACAGTATTATGAAACGTATCACACCACACAGCACTGACCGCCACCTACACAAACTGTGATGTAGACAAAACACTTAAATATGGTTCAGTTTGTTTTTTTTTATAGCCCGATTTTCTTTGGGTTTATTATTTAATAAAGGTAAACAACACAATAAAGAAGATAGCCTTATTAAAATGATCAATTAATAATAATAACAAGTTAATAATAACAATAACTTATTATTATTAAATAATAATTATTACTATAATGATGATTATTATTTACATTATATACATTGCCTTTTATTTACAGTTGTGCTCAGAAGTTTACATATCACCATGGGCATGAATGTCACTGTAATTTGGGACTTTTTATTTTTCCAGGGTGGAATGATTGTACGTCATACATATTTAATGACTTTAAAAAACAAGAACTGGATGCACAAGTTTGAATTTATTTGGGATTTTCTCTAATCCACACAGGCTTAAATGTATACATACAGGGTCAGTTATATACATACTTACATTCAGGTTCTACAGATTTCTTTTAACTTGACAAAACCAAGGTCTATTAACTTTTTGTTAGTGATCATGATTGACTGCAAGTGGTAGTTTCTCTTTGACAGTAGAAAAATTATTTCTTTGACAGCACTCATGAGACTGACCAATACTCAGAATAGGAAAGCGCAAGGGACTCTGTGAAAATCTAAGGAGAATTGCACAAGTTGGGAAAGTCTCTTGGAGACATTCCTAAACAATTACAGATTCCAAGATCATCAGTTCAAACAGCTGTACTCAAATACAAGTTGTTCAGATGTGTCACCACTTTGTCACGGTCTGGAAGAAGACCCAAACTGTCACCCTCAAATAAGAGGAAATTGGTTAAGAAGTTCAGGAACAACCCAGGAACCACAGAGGAAACTGCTGGAAAACCAGAGTCACTGTCCACAGTGAAATTAGTTTAACATCGCCATGGACGGAGAGGGTGCCAAACAAGATAGACAGCTCTGCTCCAAAACTGACACCTTAAAGTTTGACTGAAATTTGCTGCTGCTCACACAGACAAGCCAGATGCTTTCTGGAGAAAAGCTATATGGTCAGATGAGTGTTTGGCCACAACGGAAACTGTATGCTTGGAGGAGTAAAAGTGAGGCTTTCATACCTAACACTGCACCAACTGTCAAGCATGGTGGTAGCATTATACTCTGGGTGTGTTTTGCTGCCAGTGGCATTGGTACAGATGAAGAAGGATGAATACAACCAAATTCTTCAGCTTCACCCGAAATCGGCAGTTAGATAATTAAAACTTTGACACAACTATGTGTTTCAACAGGATCCCAAACATACATCAAAACTGGTTTTAGAATGGATAAAGCAGGCTAACATTAAGTAACTGGAACAACCTTCCCAAAGCCCAACTTCAACCCTATTGAAAATTTGTGGGCTATGCTTAAAACCTGGCTATGTGCCAGGAAACCAACTCATTTAAATAAGCTACCAATTCTTACAAAGAAGAGTGGTCAAATATCCATCCAGAATTATGCCAAAAGCTTGTTGAAGGCTACCGAAAGAATATGGTTAAGGGGCAGCTTGCTAAGAGCCATTTAGCAAGTTGCACCGTGACCACTAACCAAATAGCAGTGTGAGTATATGTATATTTGAACTTGAATGTATATGTTTGACGCTGTGTGGATTAGGGAAAATCCAAAATAATTCAAAGTAATCACAGATATAGGGACAGCAGCCTGAGCAGAGAAACCCAGACCTCTCTCGAGCCACCTCATTCAGCTTATCTGGGGGAACACCAAGGCATTTCTAGGCCAGCCAAGATATATAATAGTGTAATGGGTCTACCCCGGAGCCTCTTCCTGGTAAGACATGCCTGGAACACCTCACCCAAGAGGTGCCCAGGAGGCATCCGAGTCAGGATGCCTCCTTCAGCTTATCTGGGGCTGACATGCCTGGAACGCCTCACCCAAAATGTGCACAAGGAGTCAATTTAACTAAAAATTTGACAAAAAAATGTTACAGTGAAGAAAGAACCATTTGATGTAAATATTGCAATGATTCTAGTATTAAGCATTACTGGTGTATTATACATTGATAAATGTCTTACTAACCCATTAGACATTTGAAGAGTGTAAATGTTTAGTCATGCAACCTTTTGCAGGTGTCCTCATTTAGGGGAAGAGTCAGCTTCAATTGCCAAATAGCTTCACTCCTTTTAATTAACTGCTGAAAAAACAAAAGATTTGGGGTGCAATCCACACATCTGGAAAGCAGCTATTAATATTACATCCTTTAAACATGTAGCACCAGCATAAAAAAGCTAATAAATGTGATAAAAAATAAATCACAATATATTGTGTCAACTCCAAGAGCTGCAGTTGTGAGTGCAGCATTTGTGCAAGTGATGTCAATGAACAGTTGTGCTAAAATAATTATTTTAATGCACAAAAATAACAAACTTAAGAGAGAAGAAAACTTTATTGTAGAGACAGAGTTCAGGTAGTTTGTTCTCTATCAATTAATTACACCAGGTAGTATGTGAGTAGTTCTACATTCATCCTTGTATTTTCCTTAACTATCAAATGTTATTGTGCATTTTTATGTATGCACCCATTTGTATGTGAAGTAAAGGCTTTACTTTTCTTTTTACTCTATCACTGGGTTTCTGAAATTTTTCCCAGCAAAGCGAGCCTTGTCTCCCAACTCCTCTTCAATTCTGTAATAGAAGAGATACAAAGTTAGTTTTGCTTTTCATTTTTTCAACACGCCTTTTCATTTTACTTAACATTTGATAGAAAATTAACTTGACAGTCCAAAGATATATGTAATTTTGTTGTCAAATATTACAAAATACAAAAACAGAGGAAATAGTATAAATTTGGCAAGTTAAGTTTCAGCTTTAAGTTTCAGACAGAGATATTTCTGGACTTTTTTCCACAGACAGCATGAAAAATGCACATGATCATGATCTGAGCCACTGGTTGCTGAAGTCTGAGATGAGTGTTTTTGCCCTTGTGATGAAGACGGGCGGGTCTAACTGTGAAACCACGTGCTCACTGGCTAATGACTTGTGATTGACAAATCCACAGATAGACCCGCCCATCCACAGTTTCACAGTGGATGTTTTCCTCCATTTTGAAACATGGTATGGCCAAGAATTACAAAACACTTTATTCAGTGTAATCAAAACGAATGACTGAGCCCATAAATTCAAGAGGGAAGTGTTTACAGAGGTCAAGACAGAAAGCCATTTCACAACAGACTGCTATAGGAGCAATAGTCTATTTGCAACCACAACTATCACCATCTGGTGGCCTTCTGATAGAATGCAGGTTTAAAGCATTTCTGCAGTGGCTTGACTTTTCAGACTTGTAATCTGCATCCATGCGTCATACTGTTTATGCTTATTTCAGGAAAAAGCATTATGATAAAACTCTTGAATTGAGTGCAGAAGGAAGGCTCACCTGAGAATCTGGTTGTATTTGGCCAAACGCTCAGAGCGGCAGGGAGCCCCGGTCTTGATCTGAGTGTGTCAAAACATTGTTAATTTTAGCATTTGTAACACCTTTGTTCAAGTTGTATCATTGTAGTTGAAATGGACTTTTATAGCACTTTTCCACTCTTACTGACCAATCAAAGTGCTTTAGAGCTAGTTTTAACATATTCATATGGTGTTTATTCTATACACTTCGAGCACTGCACGCAGCCAATTTAGAAACACCAATTCCCTTCTCACAGATATGACATTGCATTTAGGATTCTAATCATGCACACATAATTTCTTATGTTCTGAAAAGTTACACCTTTGCATCAAATATTACCTGTCCAGTACATAACCCAACCACCAAATCTCCAATGAAGGTGTCTTCAGTTTCACCAGAGCGATGGCTCACCATTACACCCCAACCATTCTCCTGGGCCATCTTACACCTGTGGAGAGCAATGAGATTTCGCTTAAAGGTGCCCAATTTCTGCATGATGATGTAATTCCAATAATTCAGGACTCCTTCCTTCCTCCTCTCTTTGTGTGTCAGGCGCTGCCAATCAAGTTATAATATGAGTACCATCATCAGCACTGTCACCAGATTAAAGCTGGGTTTGAATATTTTGGCAAGATTCTCAGATATTTAGGGTGTACATGAATTGAGACTTGTTGGGAAGCTTTAATTGCAGGAACATAAACACATGTATGCTGAAGAGAAAGAATATATATATATATATATATATATATATATATATATATATATATATATATATATATATATATAAAATTTGTTGTACATAAAAAGTGATCGCGATACTTGTGATTTTTAAACTTAAAATTTTCAAAATTCACTTACGCTCTCATAGATTCAGTAACTGTGCCAATCTGATTGACTTTAAGCAGCAGACAGTTGCAGGCCTTCTCCTCCACAGCCTTGCTGATGCGATTAGGGTTAGTCACAGTCAGATCATCTCCAACAACCTGGATGTCTGTGCTGTCAGTGAAGTTGGTCCAGGCTGCCCAGTCATCCTGATCAAATGGATCCTCAATGGACACCACTGGAAGGATAGTTAAACAACATTAATATGGCTTAAAATAACTTAAAATCTAATAAGTAGCCCCTAAACCAGTTTTTAAGACTTAAGAACACAGCAAGATGTCTACAAAGAAGGCTGCAAAGAATGGCAACAGGGCAAGAAACACAAACAATGCAATTTGATCAAAATTATAGAAGCAATGACACAGAAAAGACTATATTTGCTCTAAAAGTACTACTTACAACTCATCAAGCTAGATTATTTGCAAAAGCAGACAATTTGGGGATTTTACCTGGATAATCCTTCACGAAGCCCTTGTAGAGATCAGCCAACTCATCAGGAGTGATGTAACGACTCGGGTCATCAGGCGACTTGAAGTCCAGGTCATATTTTCCATCCCTGTAGAATTCAGATGCTGCCACATCCATGCCAATCACAACCTCATCTGTGTACCCTGCTTTGGCAATGGCCTCCTTCAGTAACTCCAGAGCTGCAGGGTTTACCATCAAGTATGGACAAATGTCAAAAAAATTAAGTTAATTATTTGTTACTGAAAATATATTCCTCTATAACTTGAATGTAATTTATTTTACATGACGATATGTCTGTGTAGATTCTCAGTTATCCAGGTCATAGTAGTCTCTGGAGCTTGAAAAAGGCGACTGGACTTCTTTTTGTTTCTTGAAGACGTTTCACCTCTCATCCGAAAGGCTTCTTCAGTTCTCAACCAAATGGTGGAGAGACCCAGGTATTTAAACCCCTGTGGGCGTTTAAATACCTGGGTCTCTCCACCATTTCGGATGAGAGGTGAAACGTCTTCAAGAAACAAAAAGAAGTCCAGTCGCCTTTTTCAAGCTCCAGAGACTATTTTACATGACATTGTATATTTTATAAGAGAGAAAAGAAATACATCCTTTGCTCAGATGTTTACCTTCCTGATTTTCCAGAATATTTGGAGCAAAGCCACCTTCATCACCCACATTAGTGGCATCCTGGCCATATTTCTTCTTGATGACACTCTTGAGATTGTGGTAGACCTCGGCTCCAATGCGCATAGCTTCTTTGAAGGTGCTAGCCCCAATGGGCAGAATCATGAACTCTTGCATGGCAAGCTTGTTGCCTGCATGAGAGCCGCCATTGATCACGTTGAAGGCCTGGTGAATGTAGAAAATGGAAAACAAGGCATGTAGAATTAGAATAAAGAAGTTTACTGAAAGGTCAATTGAATGAAGAGAAACCAGTAAATTTCTGCACGCTATTTGACAAAGTCTCACCGGTACAGGCAAGATGACTTCTGGGTTTCCTGCGAGGTCAGCAATATGACGATACAAGGGGACTCCTTTCTCTGCTGCACCAGCTTTGCAAACAGCCAGAGACACACCCAGAATGGCATTTGCTCCAAACTTGGCTGTTAGATGTAATGATGTTGCATTAGTAATAAAGAATCAGGAATACACACCTTGATACATCTCAGAATGAAGTAAATGCATCTAATTTACTGGAAATTCTTCAGAATCCACCACAAAGCCACCACAAAGTCAGTCTTCTTTATATGTATAGTTTTGCACTCAGTGCTGGTGGCACTTCTACTCTCACTTTGTTGTTTATTTATTGTAGCCTATATTACTCTACAATAGATCATTGTTTTGTCATAATAGCATGCAGCAGCCTCTCCAGATCCTAAGCACTGGAAAACTTTTGTTTCTTTTTCTTGCTTGCCAACAGTGCTAGGCTCGCCCCATAATCCTGCTCTCCAGCAGTCAGTTGCCAAGATCTTCAACCACCTGTGTAGAAACCATTCATTGACTGCCTCTCTTTAAATTTGACTGATAAGACCAATAAAGGCCAGACTGCTGAAACAAAATGTTAAAATAAAACTCTACACATTCTCATCACACATTTAAATAAATCTTTTGATATGGTTCACTTAATAAAAACTACGTATTGCACCTTTGAACACAGCAAGCGAAAACCTTTCAGGGTAACAAGAACAAAATAAACCTATTCTTGCTGGAACAGTTTTTGCATTGAGAAGCAATTCTGCTGAGCAGGTGATCTGTCATCATCGAGATAGTTATGAAGACTATGCTGCACTTTACATAACAGTATGACCTTTGGCACTTACATTTGTTCTCTGTGCCATCCATGTCGATCATCATCTGGTCAATTCTCTCTTGCTCAACCACAGACACATCCTGAGCAGACAGTAAGATTCACATAAGCATTTCATCATTGATGAAAATCCTTCTAAAGGTTATTTAGTATACATACTAGAAAATATAGACACAGACACTGAATTAACTTACTTGGCCAACAAGTGCAGGAGCAATAGTTGAATTAATGTGTTCTACAGCCTGGGAAACTCCTGTGAAGGACAGATAAGAGATTATTCTTTCAAAATATTAGGGTAAAATCTTGCAAACCCAATATTAAAGCCAGAGATTTTGCAGGACATGCAACTTTTCATTCTAAAATTCATACTTTGACATATTACCCATATTCAGTGTTTCAACCACAATTTTAAAATCAGCATGCAAATCATCAACACTAAAATGACAGCATGCTTTACAGCCAATACATCGTGCAAAAATATAAATGAATGACTTCCAAAAGCATCCAATAATCTGTTGTTATGGTCATTTAATTAATTGCTCTACTGTCAAATGGGCACATTTTTGCTTTAAGGACAGGCAATGGGAACTCACATCTGGCAAAGGGAACAAGAGAGAGAATGGAGAGTGGAGATAACACAAAGAAAGACAAAAAATACAAGAAAGAAGTAAATATTTAAAGTATTTTTCTTAAAAACGAATTATACTTCAAACTACAGAAGTAATAAAGCTTCTTTATATTTGGCATATGCACACACACACACACACTTCACCAATTATTTTCATGAAATGAAATAAATGAAATATGTACAAACCTTTTCCAAGGAAGCGAGACTTGTCATTGTCCCTGAGCTCCAAGGCTTCATAGATTCCAGTAGATGCCCCGCTTGGTACGGCAGCCCTAAACAAGCCTGGGAAATGTACATGAAGACAGAAACAAGACAAAACAAACAAAAAAACATTAACAGATGAGCACACCTTTAGGGCAATTTTGGTAGTAAAGACTATTTTAACTACTCAAAAACTGTCCCAGATTTTAGGGTCACACAATTAGGCCTACCTTTGTCAGTGTAAAGGTCAACCTCTACCGTGGGGTTTCCACGAGAATCGAAGATCTCTCTGGCGTGGATCTTAACAATGGACATGGTGCAGGACCTTGAGAAGAAACAGAGCTATACTTGTTACAATCTGATCATCTCCTGGACAAACAAGCTGTTGTTGTGTCAGACAAAAGAATAATAAATGTACAACTGTTTGAATTATTAAAACATGTATCTCATACCTCTTTCACTCTCTGTACTCTGTGAAGCTCACTCACAAAAATATCCTGACCTAGCTGCAAGCTTAAGAACACCAACATGCATGCTACTATGCTAATTGGATTAGGCCTCCTCATCTCATTAATCACATGGCAGTTGGAAATGGTTGTGTCTGTCAAAGAAAGGTTGAGCTTCCAGTTACAGTTCATTTGTGTTGCTGCAGTAAAATATTGATGAATTCAAGTTTTAGGATAGAGTAATGATGCTACCATGATTCTCCTGGCATAGCAACGCTTTTGTGCCAATACTAGCCACATGATATGACATCCCTGGTAATCCTTACCATTTGCTTAATAGATAAATAAGCAAAGAAAGCCTAACTACTTAATGAGGCTTGCTCCAATTGGAAATTCAAAATTACTAGAAAGTGCTGATCAACAGACTAAAGTGAGTGGCATGGGACACAGAAATGCGAAAGATCTGCTAGATAATGTGGAACGAGCCCATGCAAACACTTATATGTGAGCAACAATACTTTAAAAGGAGGACTGATAAAGGTTATGCTTAGTAAGTGCCTGAGCAGCAGTTGCAAGGTAGAAGAGGACAGGTATAGCACATTCCTCACCATGGTATCTATCATCCCAAAAAGGGTTTATTATGATTATGGAGCCACATGTCAAGGAACATCATTAAACAGGGAATTACTGCAAGGGCCTAACCTCACTAGTTCCTTGTTTGGAGTGCTCTTGATTTAGGCAAGAGCCTGTTGCATTTATGAGTGATATAAAGGCTATGCTATGATGCCATGCCAGCACATATCCTGAAACAATGGGAAAGGTAGTTGGAAGAGATCAAGTTGTCAAGTCCCGCCCTGTCGCCAATTTGCCCGTGTATCTTCCCCTGTATCTTTCCCTCATTTCCTGTTGCAAAAAAACCCCCAAAAAAGAATCTCCACCATAAGAGAGATTTCAAGCCTTTCCCAATGGAGGCATGCTGGCTCCAAAGATAACCCGGCTGATGCTGCATCTAGGGGAATGAAAGTGCCAGGTTGTCTTAAGAAACACAATTGGTTCAAGAGCCCCAGTTTTCTTTAGAAGGCTTAGGAAGACCGGCCAGAAAATTCTGTCAATGATACAGTGGACTCCAATGATCCAGATGTCAGAAAGGAGGTTTTGGTTAACTCCACTTTTACTGATTTCCTCAACGCCACTGACCATCTCATGATTTACCTCTCAGACTGGAGGAAACTCAAGATGTCAGAAGCCTGGTTTCTCAGGCTAAAAAGGCATTTGTTGCAGCTCAGTTGTCAAAGAAAGGGTCTGAAGGCCTCTGATTCATAAGCTGGGCAAGTGGTAGGACAAAAGGGCCACAGTGACATCAAAAGGTAACACCCTGACACTCAAAGATCTGCTGGAAGCCGAGTTGGTCATCATATGCTATTGTCAGCCACAGAGGTTTGGGGATGAAATTTCCTCTTTGCTATCTGAGAAGGGAACAGTAAGCAGACAAAGTTACATCTACAAGCTGGATCCAATTTTGGAAGATAGGCTGCTAGGAGTTGGAGGGAGATTAAGCAAAGGAGCATTGCCACTGGAGGAAAAACATCGCCTCATCTTATCTAAGGATCAGCATATCTCCAGGCTTTTCCAGAAACATATCCATCGGTCATTAGGACACAGTGGATGAAACCGTACTCTGTCAGTTCTAAGGAAGAAGGATTGGATTACCAACACAAATGCAGCCATGAGGAATGGGCCAAGGAATACCAAGACAGACAGGCAGACAGACAAAGTGGAATTAAAGAAAACAGAGTTTGACAGCTGGAGGTGTTGTGATGTTGTCATGATCATGGATTCTTAAGCCCTACGTGGTTCCTGGCCTCTTACTAAAGTGTTGGAGGTTTATACTGACAAAAGCGGTATAGTGCATTCTGTTAAGGGGGGCATTAATAAATTATTTTTTAATTGTTTTAGTAAATTGATAGAATTATGAACACAGAAAAGTACCATCAGATTTTGATCCACCATGCGATCGTCTGATTGGCAACAGCTTCATGTTTCTGCACGACAGTGATCACAAACATACTGCCAAAGCAGTAAAAGGCTACCTGGATAGAAAACCACACAATGGAACACTATCAGTCCTGAATCGGCCTCACCAGAGCCCAGACCTCAACATGACTGAAGCAGAGCGGGATCATCTTGACAGAAAACATAACAAAAGGCAGCAAACAATCCAAAGAAGCGCTTTGAATGTCCTTCAAGAAGCCTGGCTTATTTTAAGACTACTTAAAGAAATGACAGGAAAGCTGCCTAAGAGTTCAGGCTGTGTTGAAGAATAAAAGTGACCATACCAAAGCTCGTTAGAATTGTACAAACTCTGTTTTTGCCTCATATAAATTTCAATAAATCACTGCACCTATTTGACTGCAAAATTTCTTTTTTTTTTAAAAAGAAAAAGAGAAGTGGCTCGAGACATTTGCACAGCACTATATTTCATTGAGATTTTAGTAAAGAATAGTTATATCTAAGTAAATATATAAATGTTTCATATTTTAACATCTCTTACATGGCTTGCAAAAATGCAAAAAATAATTCTTCATTTTGGAAAGAAACCCGTTATTAAGGAAACCACAAACGTTTTAAGATGGAGATTAAATCTTGGCCACTGTGAAATTAGATGCTGCACATTTAAGGAGCAAGATACAAGCCCTCAATTAAAAAATAAACAAATATAATGTAAACTGCATACAGATGCATGAATGACCGCTTTTATGTAAAAAAAAACAAACAAACAGCCGGACCACAAACGCAGCGCTGCTGACTGAGAATGGCTGGTCAATATCAGCAAGTTAAACTTTACAGAGAAAACGAACTTTTAAACTAAATCTACGAAAAAACCGTGGCCGAAAAGTAACTACCTTGATAACAGGCGCCGAAAACTTCAGGAGACCACTGTGGACGAGCCGAAGGAGAACTACCGGGAGGAAGAGACGAAGAAGGGTGCCGGATGTACGTTTTGCTGCCCCCACAGTTTCCAATGTGAACTACACCACATAATGGTTCAGCTCTATCTATCTATCTATCTGGGTCACTGCTGTTACATGCAATTTCTGTTTAAAATCATGTTTTTAATTCATGACTTGTTGAAGTAAGAGAACTAATAGGTCTTTAAATTTAAAATAACCTAAATTAAGTGACATTTCTTGCATTTGCACCACCTGAATTTTTCCATATAGTTTCAGTTTAAACTGGCTTTTACTTGGACACTGGTATTAAATTTTTGTCTTTGGTAGCAAAAGAGCACACATATTTTTAAATAAAATCAAAACATTTTCCTAGTTTTACATTGGTTGTACCACCTGGCATAGAAAAGTGTAGCAGCCTACATATGAGTTGAATTTAGCTATTTTCATCCTTATCAAACCTTGCCAGCCAGCTAGAAAGACCCCACGGGGGTCATCTGATGATAAAATATCCTCTTTACTTTCGTTAGTTTTTTAAAATAAACTCATTATTTTTCATCAAATGTTAGTCTTTTCAACAACACTTACCACCAGCAAATCACAAGAGAAGTCCAGTCCAAGAGCAAAGGCACCAGAGTCTTTTGAAGTCCTATGATAATGATTGCTGTTTGAGCCACCTTTGATCTGAAACATCAGCCTCTCATAGACTCCAGAAAGTAATTAAGGTTAACCAGTCAGCTCAAATCATGCATGTTTTTATAAACAAGCACTTTTAAAAACCTTTTAAAAATACAAATACATATTTCTTTAAAATATTATGAAATTAAGTAATCTAAAAATGCCACTGCAACACACGAATGACAAAATAAAGAAAAAACCTGAACCCTTGGTGCTAAAACAAGGGGATGTGGCAGTTCGTTTACACAGTAGGGGGCATTTTTACGGAATGGTTTGGGTCCATTTGTTGAGGGAAGAGTAACTGCAAAAAAGAAAGTTGTTGAGAGGAAGCCCCTTTATACTATCATGAAAGTGTTCAATCCTAATGGGCCTTTTTTTGTTATGCACTCATCTGTATTTGTCTTCGTACCCTCCCACTTAGTGACCTGTTTTTGCTGTTTTCGCAGATGCTCCTCAAGTCTGATCAAATGACAGGCTACTTATTTATACAGCTTGGTCTAATGTTCTCTTCTTTTGCATGACACAGTTGCAGATCACACCCTTGATGCCTCAGGCTTTTATATCAAGTTTCATTTAAGCAGTTTTGGCTGTGCTGTTCTTACCTGGCACTCATAGTCTTGTGATCACAAACATAACCGGTGGGATCTTATACTAACTAATTTGTTGTGTTCACCATTTTAGACTTTGCAATCTATGTTTTCTTCATAATACAGCATAAGTGTTTTGTGACAGCGGAGAGAGAGAGAGAGACGGGAAATGGGGGAAAGATACAGGGAAAGACACGCGGGTAGATTGGCGACAGCCCGGGACGCGAACCCACGCCGCCCGCACCGCAACGCGGCATGTATATGTGGTCGCCACATACACACCTCACCACTAAGCCACTTCACCACTAAGCCACCCAGGTGCCCCCAGGAAACCAGAGTTGTTGCATGGATTCAGCACCTCTGTAGCCCCTTAACTGGCAAGGGCCCGGTGACGGGCCGTTTGTAGTCCCTTTTATATGGCAGGCTAGACCCTCCCATTTTTATTGACACGTCATTCGGCCAATCATGTAACTGGCTGCACCAAATCACCTGACAAAGCTACGTGACGCCCTCTGAGTATTATTGGCTCTGGGAAACCCATTTCTTAACATGATTGGCCGAATGAGGTGTCAGTCAAAATGGGCGGGTCTAGCCTGCCATATAAATGCACTTCATTCGGCCCGCGGACCAGACGCAGCCGATTAATAGGCTATGAAATGGGTTGTTCAGAGCCAATAATGACCAGAAGGCGTTATGTAGTTTTTGTCAGGTGATTTTTTTGCTGCCAGTTAAGGGGTTAATATGGTTATCTTAGGTACTATACTATACTATACTGAATTTCAGCGTGGTACAGTGAGAGGATGCCACCTGTGCAACAAGTCTATCTATGAAATTTCCTCTACACTAAATATTCCACAGTCAACTGTTAGTGCTATCATAACAAAGTGGAAGTGAGCAAGTCAGTCACAAAGTGGTAGGCAAGGTAAAATCACAGAGCGGGGTCATCAGATGTTGCGCAGAGGTTGCCAACTTTCTGCAGAGTCAATCCCTACAGACCTCCAAACTTCATGTAGCCTTCGGATTACTGTAGCTCAAGAACAGAATTGGGCTTAATTCCAGTGAAAGGAACTCTTAATGCTTCAGCATACCAAGACATTTTGTACCATTTCGTGTCCCCAACTTTTAATAGGAACGGTTTGGGGAAGGCCCCTTCCTGTTCCAACACGACTGTGCACCATCTCACAAAACAAGGTCCATAAAGACACGGATGAGCAAGTCTGGCATGGAAGAACTTGACTGGCCTGCACAGAGTCCTGATCTCAACCTCATAGAACACCTTTGGGATGAATTAGAGCAGAGACTGCAAGCCAGGCCTTCTTGTCCAAGATCAGTGTCTGACCTCACAAATGGGCTTCTGGAAAAATGGTCGGAAATTCCCATAAACACATTCCTAAACCTTCTGGAAAGCCTTTCCAGAAGAGTTGAAGCTGTTATAGCTGCAAAGGGTAGGCCAAAATCATATTAAACCCTATGGATTGAGAATGGAATGTTATTCAATTTCATATGTGTGTGAAGGCAGATGAGTGAATGCTTTTGACAATACAGTGTATTTCTGTGAGTACAGACGTGTTTCTCAACTGCTGTTTAAAAGTTTTAATTTGTGGGGGGAAGCTATTGAGTTGGTTTAAGGGGAGGCTGGCCTTAAGGACCTAAAGCAACTTGTTTCAGACAGTGGGCTGAAACTGAGGCCCAGTATAAAATAAATTGAGGATTGGAGATGCTACAGATGAGCATAATAAGTCTTCTTTAAAACTATACAGAGAAGAAAAAGTTGTAAATATTTTATAAATATATATGTTTTCAAAATCCAGATAAAATGACACTGGAAAATATGACAAAGTCTACTAGTTGCACACTTTACTGTATTATAGATTTAATTTAAAAAATATTTTGTGCAAATTATTTTCACAGTTCACACAAAAACTTTTCTTAGCATTAATTTAACACACAACTGGATTTAAAAAAAAAATATATTAAAGTGCCTGTGGGTTCAGTTCCCTTACCAAAGCCTTTTTTATCTGTTGTGTTTTAGTTTCATCAGGCAGCCAATCCTAAAAAATCCCCATGGCTCCTGGCCTCTTCCATGGAAATATTAAATGCTTTGGAAGTGTTTTTTTTTTTTTTTTTAAATCACTGCCCGTACAAATATTTTGACACAAACTGATGCCAATGCTGAAGGTTTTTGGACTTCATGTCATGCTTTATATTCTGATAACCACTGAATAGTGTGAATGTAATTATAGCTGTTACACAGTGAAAATATTCAAGTAAATGGATGTGAAGCCACTCTATAAGCTATACCCTATAAAAGAGAATTAAATTCACAACCACCAGAACTTCCATAAACACACGTTATGGATGCCAACTAGTTAGTTTTTGGGTTAAATCAGTCACATTACACAGAAGCATACAAAATAAAAGCAGAGAAACTATATTACCCAAGAAAGTATTTTATTATACAAATTTAAAGTCATATGTAAAGATAAAAGTTAAATTAAAACCCAATCAGTAGAATAATACTAAACACCCCCCCCCCAAAAAGTCAAACCAGGAATTAAGGCATTGCAAGAGTTGTATTATAGATTCAAGCATAAAGTGTCTGAATACCTGTGAAAGCTGTGAAGGAGGTCTATTTATTTGGTGTATTAAACACTGCTCAAAAAATTAAAGGAAAACTTTTTAAACAGAGTATATCATCAAATCAGTTAAACTTCTGAGGTATTGATGTGGTCAGTTAAGTAGCAGAGAGGGTTATTTATCAGTTTCAACTGCCTTGGTGTTAATAAAATTAACAACAGGCACACTAAAGTGGCAGCAATGGGACAACCACTAAAACAGGAATGTCACTACTGACCCTAAACATGCAGAACCATAATTACTGTCTTTAACATCTGAGGTATTTGAAATACAAATTACTACTCAGTGTAGTATTTTATACATTCAGTATCTAATTGAATGATTTCAAATGCCCTTGTTTTAGACATTTGATCCCTCAGACAGATCTTCTAAAACAAATACTGATAACTTATTCCTAACCCACTGTATTTATAGCTGTTCTAACATGCTGTTTTAAAGTTTTTAATACAAATGTAGAATCATATGTAATTACAGGTGTTACTCTGCAGTACCTTTGTCCGTATAGCTCATATAGCTCAGCTGAATATGCCAATGATGGTATTGATTCTTGACATAATTACATTAAAAAAAAACTCTTATTTTAGACATTTGATACTTCAAGCTGGTCTTCTTGTCTTAAAATAAATATTGGTATACTAAAAATGACTCACCATATATATCTGTAGAGCAAAAAAGCTACACTACATACTTTTGAAATAAAAAAAAAGAAACTGTTCTTAAAGATGAGATTTTATTAAATATGGTCATTTGTTCCATTATCACGGACATGCAGTGACACATGCCATTTCCTTTGCCATCACTGGAAGGTCATTTGCTGGCTGGGAGCTGGTCTTCAGACGCTAGGAAAAGGTATTGATATTGTCAAAGAACATAAAATTTTTGTTATTCAAAAGCAAAGTTGCCACTAATAACACCACTGACCTGCCAGAGAGTCCCTCTTCCTTTGGTCAGTTTGTAGATCATAGTGACTGGGATCATAGAAAGAGATGACATGGCGAGGAACCATCCAATCCAGAAAGCCCACCAAGGATACACATAGGTGTTGTTGAACCTCATTGGTGTGTAACTCATCAGCAAAAACACAAGAGTTCCCTTTATAGGAAATCATCATAAATAATAAACATTACGGGCAAAAATATTGATAAACTGTAGACATGCTGCTTTAGATACTTACACCACAAATAAGAGGGGTGGCATACAGCCAGCAGTACTTGATAAGTGACAGAGGTTTGTACCCAATCATGTCCTCTATGTTGTCACAGAAGCGTTCTGCTCCTAGGACAGAAACATTTTATTTCAGTAAAAGGAAACTGGTATTTCATTGTTTTTTTTTTTTTTAAAAAAAGCTAAGGCTATTTGAAGTGGGTTAGCATGCCTATAGTTGCTGCACACTTGCAAACTGCTTTGCAACCCACCTCCTCTTTCATGTTGTGGCTGACTTAATCAGTTTCATGTTTGCTGCCACAATGCCCACTCTTTCCTGTAAAAGGAGTCTTGCTGTTGCTGTCCCCCACCTCCATGTCTTTACATGTCTGCACATGGCAGGACACGGAGGTGAGCCATCCCTTCTCTGAGCTCGCCACATGTGTGTGTGTGTGTGTGTGTGTGTGTGTGTGCGTGTGTGTGCGTGTGTGTGTGTGTAAAGCACAGACAGTTATGCCACTGGCATTTGTATCTTACCATAAATCCATCCAATAATCACTGACTGCAAGATTGCCATCAGAAGAAGAGTGGGCCCACTGCATACATAGTGATCAAAGATCTGCAGAATGTATGCGCCAGCCTAAAATAAAAGCAGTAAATACAGTGGCCTTGATATTGTTCACCTTTTACTGTAAACAACTCAAAATCCTGTTAGATTAAATAGAAACAAAATGCATTTTAACTGTTTATATATTGTGCATTTGGCATCAACTGACCATACCAACAAGCTTTTACACAAACTGACATAAACTGATATAAATGTATTTCTGATGTAAATGCAATCCTTGCAACTCACCTCTGATACTAATAACAGGCCAAGCATATAGCACAGAGCACAGATCAGCATCAGATAAAGCTCTCTGTAATATCCTCTTCGAATGTGGGCTGGGAAGACATCTGTTAAAGAGGTCATGATGCTTTCAAGACCTATAAACTGGAGCATAACACAAAGACGGATTAGTGTGGAGACAAGTTAACAAAACAAAAAATCCCACTACATTACATTTTTTAGAAGACATAAGAAAGACTGCAACTGACCTGACCGTCAATGCCTAATAAAATGATCATGGTGAAGAAGCACACAGACCAGACCTGAGGCCAAGGAAGCAGGGTCACAGCTTGTGGGTAAACTATAAAGACAAGTCCTGGGCCTGCAGAGGGACACCAAGAGCAGGTAAAATTTTCAGGATGCCGCAGTGTCTTTAGTTTACAGTAAAATGTTGAACTGTTGCATTTTAACAGGCTAAAAACTTTTGAATTTCAAAATAGCAAATATCTCCCAATAACCAGTAAAATCCAGTTTTCCAATTCATAATCTTTACTTTAATGCTGAAGAAAAATGCACTTCAGTCTGAAATCTTTCTAAATGGCACCAAACAGGTGTGCAGCCTTACCTGACTCAGCAACTGTAGCAATATCGACACCCTGCTTTTGTGACATGTAACCCAGAACTGAGAAAATTGCAAAGCCCAGTACAAAGCTGGTCCCACTGTTCAACAAGCAAAGATAGAAGGAGTCTCTGCAAATCAGAAAGAAGGCCTTTTGTCTTTACTTCTGCTTTGGTAACACAGAAGAATTTATAACACTGTGATTACCACAAATTACTAAAAATCTGTGAGTCTTTCTGTTATATATATATATATATATATATATATATATATATATATATATATATATATATATATATATATATATATATATATATATATATATATGTTGCAAATAAACAAATTACTTAAATGAGGTGTTTGAATATTTTGAACAAGTCTTATTTACTGATAATTCTTTAGCATTAGCAATGTTATATGACTGTCATGTCCATCAAATACTCACCTGTAACAGTTATTATTGTACTTGTTGTAGCTTCCAAGTGTAGTCAGGCATCCCAAACATATTGCATATGAAAAAAATATTTGTGTTCCAGCATCCATCCAGACCTGCAAATGATTTGTCAAAAAACACTGCTGCTATTGCTGCACAAAAATCTGATGTAAATCAGACATTAGATTGAATCATACCTGAGGGTCAGCGAGCCGTGCAGGATTGGGATACAAGTAATATTTGATCCCATGGAAGGCTCCAGGAAGGGTGATTCCTCTGATAAACAGCACAGTTAATGTGACGAAGGGTAATGTGGCTGTGAAATATGTAGCCTGTATTTAAAAAAAAAAAAAAAATTGGTAATACAAAAAATGCAGTGTAACCAATAAGAGTGGATATGGTAAAGTTTGCAAAGGAACATGCTGTGACGATGCAATGCTATGATGATAGCTGGCCTCTTTTTTTTGTTGGGCTGGTAGTTTTGTAATCTATCTAAGCACCATTTCTTGTCAGAATCACAAACCATATCACGTCATGAAAGGAGGCGCCCCTGAGTTCTCCCTGGTTTGTATTAATTTAATTAAAATTCCCCTCACTTAGGAAGAAAACAGGAGAAGGGAGTGAGTCATGCTACAGTAGGTATGTGGCAGAGACAGCCAGGATCCATTTCACACATCGCTCCCACAGACAGGTTTGCCAGTCAGCTATTCTCACAATTACAGACCTCACGTGAGTCATGCTTATCCACTGAAACAAGCACACAAGCCTGTTTCCACATTTCATAACTTTTCTTTAGACTGTTGCTGGGGAGTGGTGAAGTACATGTAACTTCACTGTATTTGGCAGTAGTTAGCCAATAGCTCATTTAAGTTCATATTTTAACTTTTTGTGTAGTTCTATACAAAAAATTACAGAGATTGAATATATTGCAAACTGCATTTCTTTCCCATGAATATATTGGAGTATTAAACTTTATGTTATGCTTTGTTTTTGTACTTTATGTGAAATGAAGTGGACTCTTCTGCTCTTTTCTTTACAAAGTAGTTTCATCAAATTGTTTTGAAGTATCTTAAGTTAACCAAACTTGAATTTTGCCTGGGATAGATTTGCTGCAGCCACTTCTGATTCTAACTAATTGCCAGCTTGCAAAGCTGTGCTTATCAAGTCATTTCTTTAATACTGATTCCAACATTGACTGCAAGTGGCTGCAGGTCTGAGATAACTGCAAGTGCATCACAACATTCTGATTCAATGAACATTTCCTGTGTAATAACTTAACTCAAGTGCTACACATTATATAAGGAGATGACAGAAGTACAATAATAAAACCCTGTTTGTTCACGTAGTCTATTAAAGGATGCCATTCTGATGGTATTCTGTGACAGCCGCAGAATTTGTATTCATAACCCTCATATGCAGCAACTGAAGCTGCCATGTGTTGCATGTGCACGTATGTGACTGAACTACTGCCTTGGCAGCAGCTTGAGGTAAATAAAAAAAAAAGCAGTGGATGTCAGGGAACTCCGGTGTTTTTGTTATTTTCCATGCCACACCTTAGTCACTGTGCCATGCTCAGTGAGGAAAAATAGCATCAGACAAATGATTTTAGAATGGAAGTGAAAGTGTTTCAGATTATTTATGACCCCATCATCAAGCAGCCATTGATTATAATGTATTGTGAACCAGACACCCTGCGCTATGGCCCTCGTTGAATTTAAGTGTCAAATGTTAAAAAGGAGCCTCCTTGCTATCTAAGTAGGTGGTGTGTGGAAAGCAGGTAGATTAGCAGCCTCCTGAACTGTTTTTGTATTTTAACTGAGTTACTGGACAGAAGAACACTGGGGACAGGCTAAGGCTGAGCTCAGGGTTAAAGTCAAAGCCCCAAAATAAAACACACTGAAAGATAATCAAAACCTGGAATACTGTGGCACAAAGCAGCGCAGACTATAGCAAGTGAAACAGAAGGGGTGTAGACTATATACACAGAGAGAAGGACACAGGTAAGCACAAATTTTGGACTGAAAAGAACAGACAGAAAATGCGAGAAAGGCACTTAAAAAAAAGAAAGGAAGAAAAAGGATGAAACAGCTATGATACCCAAACTGATTACATGACAACATTTGTCATTTCGGTGTTACCTTTCCTGTGGATCTCACTCCCTTCCAGACACAAAAGTAGCAGATGACCCAGGCAAGAAGAAGGCACAGAGAAAGTTCCCACTGTATGCTTCCCAAGGTCTCTATGCCAGTGGATATATTCAACACCCGTCGCCTGAAAGATGATGTACTATCAGTTTATGCAATGGGCATTTAAAGCAATATATGTTGTTGAGTAACACCTCATTTTAAGCAATATTTGCAGTGCAATTAATAGTCAAGTTAAAGTTAGGATTCTATGAGTGTGGGAAGGGCAAGAAAACTGGGCAACATATGAGAATGTTTGCATGTTGGATAAGCAGAACCCAGGCACATATATCTCTGAAAGGAATTGAGTTTTTTTTTTTTTTATTAGTTACATATTTGATTGACAAGTCACTGGGGCTGAAGTTAAAGCTCATTAAACTATTCAGAATGAAACATGCTTGAATGTGCAATTAAAATCCCTTCGCACCTTCTGTACACAGGTGTTTTCAGTTATTCTGGTTGATTGATCCCTTCTATTTGGGGCAGGGGGAGCTATGCTGAGAGATGTTACAGCGTATGCTCTTATGTGTGAACTGTCTTGCACAGGAAAATCTGAGTTTCCCAGATCAGGCAGCTCTAACTCGTAGTGCAGATCAGGTGACTTTTTGTAATGTTTTTTGAGGATGTTTTCAGTTAGACACAATCAGACATCTGGTCAGCTTTTTTTTTTTAAATTGTGTCCCACTAAGTATAATCACCAAACTACATGATTAAATTGGAAAATCTGACATAGCACATGCAACAAACTCATATGAACATTCCTGAGCAGTGTGTGTCTGTGGCATAGATGTGTAGGGCTTTTACCATTCCTCCTATTATCTACACATCTCATAATAAACACCATGTTACATTTGAAGAATTTCCTAATAACTCACTGCCAAAACTCTACAACAGAAGAGGATGAATTCACAGGTGATGTCCAGTTGACAGTGGCATTGTAGTTGTTTATTATCACACAATGATCTGAAAGAGATCAAAATACTGTTAAACATGATCCACTGACAAATCATTAGGTAAATACTTAATTGCAAAGGGATCATATCTAGAAACACACTGAATTGATGTGGACATTTTCCCCACTGTTTCTTAAGGTTACAAATTTGTTGGTGTATGCGTGGCAGAGATAAGCTCAGTGACAAAAAATATATATATAATTTACTTGTGTTCCAAGCATTATTACAGGTGGCCCACGGCAACTCTCCAGAGAAGGAAGAGAACAAGTAGAGAAAAGCCCAGGCTAAAACCACAATGTAGCTGATGCCTCCATAGAGAATGATCATTTGGCTGGTGTATCCCATGCCTGGAAACAACACAACTGTTAGAATTACATTCCCTTAATCTGCTTCACCACAATCCCAGTGGATAGCTCACCTTCAAACAGGGGGCAGATCTTCCTCCAGCACATGATCCCCCCCTGACTGGTGTACTGGCCCAGTGCTGTCTCCAGCACAAACAGAGGTATGCCACAGGTCACAAGGAACAGGATGTAAGGAATGAAGAATGCACCTGCAGGTAAGAAGAAACAACCGTAAGCACACATGTTAAACTACACACACCAAAAGTATTATAATCATATTTATGTTTCTAGACAATCTGGTCTCCACAGTGGTTCTAACAGAATTTATAAATATCAGAAGTTTCTGATCTATATTCTCACAGACATAGTTGGAGCAAATTAGATCTGAATACAAACATCTTTTTCCATCTCTTGCTAATGAAAACTGGGTTAAAAATAAAGCTGTTTTGGAGGCCACAGGAAAGCAGCCAGTCAGTAAAGACAGAAGGTATGCAAACAGCACTAAAAACCACCTTAAGAAGGCTGCTGAGCCTATATGATCAGGTGGTAAAGCAGATGCCACTTTTTAAAACTAATTAGTGTCTAGAACATTAAAACATCAAGAGATGGTGGTTGTCAGAGGGATAGACTGACTTAATGACAATGCTTTGCATTTAAAAGACAAGCTATCAGAATCAACAGAGTGGAATTAGTAGCTAGTCAGACAAATTCCTGTTATCCAAGAGTACATTTGGGAAATAGTTCTGCATAGCACTTTTGATGAGATGACTATAAATTCAATTTTTTTCCTATAGAATGTTGCTTTTATGCAGTACATTCAAGGAAATTGTATTTACAAATTTCCCATGGGGCTTTTTATCTGTCCTGAGCTTTTCTTACAATAAGAAAAGAAAATATATTTTTGACTAAATCAGTAGTGGCACTTAACTTTTTACAAAACCTGTTAATAAGCCAGTAACACTGTCATAGACAGAGAAGGGATTAGCTGAACATGAGCATTCTGCTAACTCGAAGCCAAGAAAATTCTTTCTTGTGGTGCCAGGTGACACAAAGAAAAGAAATACAGAAATGATCGGTGATAAAAGCATCAGTGGTCAGCTGGAAGTGGTAGAAACGTCTTAGGCGTACTCTACCAAGATAAAGTATGTGTCCATGTGTATTACTAGGAATGCTGACAAGGTGACTGAAGCCAGCAGAATGTGAAAGATTATGCAAAGCCACAGAATCTGCTGCAACATCAACCTTTATAAATAACTTTGAGTTATTAAGCCAGTTTTTTTTTCTTGGGGCAGTTTTGCTGCAGTTTAATTTCTTACATTGTGAAGTAAATGTTACCTTGAAAAACAGTGTTGTTTCCTAGTATTACTTTTTTTTTTTTGCTGTGCTCCTGGTCAAAACAGAGATATGAGGTATGAAGTGGCGCTAACATTAACATAGTGTGCTCAGGGTGAACTAATTAAGGACACATAATTTTCAGCAAGATGTCTGAGATGACGGTGTAGCTTTGCTCACTATAAAAGAACACAGTGTTTATCAGTTGTGGTAGCAACATTTGACCAAATTGGAACAAAGGCAGGAAATATCTGTGAGTAAATCATTTATTTCTCAAGGAGAGAAGGTAAAAAACCTAGGTACTCTCCTTATTTTGGCACCAGCTGACAAACAGTTGTAAGACCTGGGGTTGATTTGTTTGAAATGCATTTTAACATTCCTGTCTTTATTTAATGTCTCGGGGGTATAGCGCTAACTTTCACATGCACATTTTCTGTCCCTGTAAGGTGAGTCAATAATACTTGTTTTGAATACTTAATTTGATTCATTCATTTGTGGAATATTGTCATCAAAACATCCCACATTAAATTTATTTCAACAGTCACATGATGCTGTGAACACAGATTCTCAGATTTTCTCATTCTCTTTGTGTCTCAGTATTTTTCATTCAAGTTCAACAATGGTGGACTGAAATTAGAGGGCTTCAGAGAAGAATCTGATTGTGTTTTTTGGCACAAAGACAGACATAACTTTTTTTTTTCTTTTCATAACCTGTCAAATCCTTAATCATCAAACGTGAAGCAGACACACAAATGGAAAGCAGATACATTTTACAGTGGACAGTTTTTATCATTTGTAACCACAAAGACAAGGATAAAAACTCTGAACATTTCAAAAAAGTATTTGTCAGTGAAAATCGAACACGTAACATGTTCACAATTGTGCTTTGGTGAATAAAAAAGAAACTATTTCTTGAGAACAATTTCCAGGATCTATCATTATATAGCACTTTTTTTCAGTGATGATACTAACCTGGTAGAATAAAGAAGAGAAATACTTACCTCCGCCATTCTTGTAGCAAAGATATGGAAATCTCCACACATTGCCAAGTCCAATAATAGCACCGGCCACAGATAGGATGAACTCCTTTTTGCTGCCCCACTTGCCGCGCTCTTCAACAGTTTTTGAAGTGCTCTTTGTGGGGAGATGAAACAGCCTGCGCAAAGATTCTGCCATACTGCTGAGCAAGAGATGGTCTGATGGCAAAACTAGCAAAAACTCTTGAATGTGTGGATTGACTGGTTGGGGACTGCCTGATGTAGATTAGTATAGGGTTACCCAATAGTTATCTAGTTGATAAACTACACGGCCACAAGGGGGACCTCTAGATTTATATACTGTAGACCACAAGCAGGAGAGAGAAGTATTCAGTGTGACTGATGTCCTTTTGAGCATGGTCTTGAAGACATTCAAAGCAGGGCTTACTGCCTCAAATGAGGTATGAATGAATAAGAACGACAGTACTGGTATTTTAACTAAGTTAAAGGTAGATTAGCCTTATCTCTGTCTCCTTGCATTAATGCATATTAATTACATTATTATAATTTTACAAGGATCATGCAGAGAATTTTAGATACGTAATAGTGAAGGCCCCCAAGACAAGAGAGCCTTTGCCAGGATGCAAATGTCTAAAGGCTGATTATATGTTATTTTCCATGTGCAATGCCTGTGTACATTTTTTTTCCATGAGATGAAGTTCAGCTGAATGCCTTCACACCACATTGCCTTCCTGATAATGAAGACTTATTTATGTGCTATTATTTTTAGAGGGAAATGTACAACTCAAATTCCAAAACTCTTCCAATACTTTGTAAAATGTAAATAAAAATATACTGTAGTGATTTGCAAATCTCGTAGAACATAGAAAACATACTGTATCAAATGTTTAAGCAGAGAAAATGCACCATTTTCAAAAGAAAAAAATAGGTCGTGCATCTCAGAAACTTTGGGACAGGGCCATGTTAGCACTGTGCAGCATCCCCTCCTCTTTTAATAACTGTCCATAAATGTCTGGGAAATGAGAGACAAACGCTGGACCTTTAGGAGAGGAATTCTTGACTGACATAGGATTCTAGCTGTTTAACAGTCCTGAGTCTTGTTGGTGAAAGGACTGCAGGCGTGCCAGTTCAACACCCAAGCTCTTCCACCACAAAGTTATGCTATTGAAGTACATACAGTATGTGGTTTAGCATTGTCTTCTTGAAATGTCCCAGGCCCTTCCTGAAAAACACATTGTCTGGATGGCTGCAAATGTTGCTCTAAAACAGGGCTCTTCAACTCCAGGCCTCGAGAGCCCCTGTCCTACAGGTTTTAGATGTGTCTCTGCTTCAACACACCTGAGTCAAATATAGAAGTCATTAGCAGGACTCTGGAGAACTTGACTGCATACTGAGGAGGTAATTCAGCCATTTGATTCAGGTGTGTTGGATCAGGGACACATCTAAAACCTGCAGGACAGGGGCTCTCGAGGCCTGGAGTTGAGGAGCCCTGCTCTAAAACCTGAATATGCCTTTCAGCATCTATGGTGCCTTTTCAGATGTGCAAACTGCCATTTCCATTGGCACTGATGGACACATACTAAACAACACAGCAAAAATAAGACAGTACGTCATTCAGGTTTCAGTGATCTCCCTTTTGACTTTAAATTTTTGGATGAGGTGAATTTTCCATGTCTAGGAAACTAAATATATGACTTTGTTTTATCAGCTATTAATGTTTTCTGTTTCATGTATTGCTTTATATTTATGCATTCATCTACTCCTCTCTTAACCTGTCTATGCTGCCTCTAAGTATCCAATTTCTAACTCACCTGTATTCCTTTACACCATTTCTTCTCCTTAAGTACTATTTATGAGCAGCTCACTACTTCAAAGTCACAGCAGGGGGCATCTCAGGATCTTTGATCCTTGTCTGAGTGAAGACTGATACTTTGCTCATTCATTGCCAATGTTGGTTCTTATGCTTTCCCACAAGTACTTTTCTCTTCCAGCCGTGAAGCAACTATTAAAAAAATAAAATTAAGCAAAATTTTTGATTCCACAATGTTAAAAGATTCCTTTATAAACATAATGCATAGTTTGTGCATTGTGCATAATTTTAGTTAATCAAAAGAACAATTAGAGGTGTTAGTAAAAGCAAAAGTAAAAGTGCTCATTATGTAGAACTGAAGATAAATGTATCACATGAAAATAAATCACAAGTACAGTGTGGTGCAAAAGTCTTGAGCCACCTGCCACCTCTTTATATTTTCTTAGGAAAACAGGAAACAGGTGCAATAATTTATTAAAACATACAAACATACATGGAAATACCATTTATAAGGCAAAAACAGAGTCCTCTTTTCATTTACATTAATCACTAATAAACAGTATGCACATATTCACATGGTAAATATTCACATAAAAAATAAACTACACTTTTCTCCCCCATGAACCCATGGGAGGCCGTTTTTAAACCCCTGTTTACAGGGTGGGCTGCTGCAGCAGCACGAAGCATGTGTTTTTATAAAGTGAATATCTAGGGCTCTTTTAGATCTCGTGTTCATTCACATTCAAAGAAAGACTCCCAAGTAGACCGATCAAGAGGATCTCATGTCCATCAAGCTTGAAAAGCTTAAACAGGAGCAATGTGGGAACAAATCTGAGTTTAAAGGAGAACATTTCATTAAAGTGAATTAAAACAGGATAATATAAGATAAAAGAGCGATAGCCTCCAATAACAGTAATGTCAATAAAATTTTTGGACAGTGACACAATTTGGTCATTTTTATCTATCCACCAATATATGTTTAAGCTAAAGTCATAATTTAACTGAGGTGACTGATCCAAAATCTTGCATTCAACTGTAAGTAACTGTAGTAGTTTTTTTTATGCGCAGTACACAGTACACCCTATCCATCTGTACTGTCAAAGTGCCATCCCACCAGTTGTGCTGCTGTGGCTGAGTCTGAGCAAACAGGACATTCCTAAATACTTCAGAATTTATCTGGCCGCTTCTGTCTTCTGTCATATCATCAACATCCACAATGACCAGTGGCACTGGAAGTCATGCGTGCACATCATCCTGCCCCAATATGTTTTCATGATCCTGTAAGCTGGAGCTGTTCCAAGTCCCCACTGTGCTTTTTTTTCTGTCCATCATTCTAGTTCAGGTTGAGCTTGGTTTCAGCTGTTGGAAGAATTTAAACTGTAAGTTGTATTTACTCAAACCAAGATCCAATAGCAGAATAAGCTGTTTGGCATAGGCAGAGAAGATCTGACAAGTTTTTCATGCACAACCCACATATACAGCTCTGCTGCTCAATCTACAATTGCATTTTCCTTCCAAACGTGGCACCATTTAAGAGGGAATACACAGGCTTTCCAATGGTGTAAGATTTACTGCCAAGAAGTATTGTTACAGCAAAGAACTAATGGACCAAACACAAATCTCCTTACTTGTTGTGTTAATTTTATACATAAGGAAAAAGTATTAACTACTGCACCTCAGATCCACTTTATTAATAATGAAATAAAATCTACTACTACCACCACCGCCACTACTACTACTGATACTAATACTAATACTACTACTACTACTACTACTACTACTACTACTACTACTACTACTAATAATAATAATAATAATAATAATAACAGAGAAGTCCTTGTCTTTCTTTTTTCTATCAAAATATATGTACATGTCCTTTTAACCAAGAAAAAAAAGTTGCACATTAATTTTTTTTTTTTTTAACATTGTTTAAGACATAGTTTGTATTGAACACATATTTGGAAATCTCTTTAACTATATTATTAAGACAATTTTTTCCACATAACCGAACTTTAAGCCAGTTTAATTTATTTGTAGAGTAAAGCATTTAATTTGCTGTGTCATGTATTTATTAAAGCTGTGAACTCAGAAATATAGCACTATTCAGAGGTCATACTGAACCTCTGAGAAGTGGAACCAATACAATAGAAAACCATTTGGGTTTTTAATGAGCCTTTGATTTTACCCTCTAATGTGGACTTGTGAGTTCATCCAGCAGAGGGCAGCCAGTAGTTGCTGATTTTCTCCAACAAGGAAAGGAAATGACCGGAAATCATAGAAGAAGAAGCAGAAGAAGCTCTTTTTGAAATGTGTTAAATGAATGCGCTGAGCTAATAAATAGCTTATTAATTGTTTAAGCTGAAACTAAACTTTCTTTTTTTTTTAAAACAAGTCTTATAGCTTACTGTTTGCGGTGATAATGTCAGGGATTCCTCCAGACACATGGCAGCCGCCTACAGTGGCTTTGGAGACAACGTAAGTTCCCAATCTAACACTGGATGCTAACTCAACTAGCTTTCAGTAACCTGAGGTCTTGGTGTTTGTTGCGTTAACAAATCTCGCATTTTTTATTTTCAGAATCGTTTTAACAAACCGCATGAAGTCAAGCATATTTCCGCTAAATACTAGTGTAACAGAGCCTACGCTATTCAGAGACTATAAAGACACATGTTAACTGACTGTGGGTTGCAGGATGGGGACTGTTGTGGTGGAGCTGTACTGGAAACATGCTCCAAAAACCTGCAAGAATTTTGCAGAGCTGTGCAGAAGAGGCTACTACAACAACACCAAGTTTCACCGGATCATAAAAGACTTCATGGTGCAGGGAGGAGATCCCACAGGAACAGGTGGGTTCATCACAGGGACAGTCGCAACTCTGTGGATGTACCACTGTCAGAATCAGAATCAGAATCAGAAGGTTTTTATTGCCATATGGGTGAACAGGTTCACAGCATTAGGAAATTGCTGCGGTACTTCGTGCTTACAGAAAAAAACAAAAAACAAATAAGTATAAAAACTATAAGACAATATACAAGTATACAAATTGCAAATATACAGAGATATTAGAGCTTACAAAATATACAGTGCAGAGACTAATTAAAAGATAAAAGAATGTAAACTATATTCCACTAATATGTACATCAGTGCAATCAGACAGGTGCATAGACATAGGGTCATCAGCGTTTGTGGAGGGTGGTGGTAACAGTCTTAGGGTAATTGTTCATGAGTCCAACAGCAGAGGGGAAGAAACTGTTCTTATGGCGGGAGGTTCTGGTCCGTATGGACCGTAGCCTCCTGCCTGAGGGGAGAGGGTCAAAAAGTCTGTGCCCAGGGTGAGAGTGGTCGGCTGTGATCCGACCTGCACGCCCCAGTGTCCTGGAGGTGTACAGGTCCTGGAGAGATGGGAGGTTACAGCCAATCACCTTCTCAGCAGAGTGCACAATGCGCTGTAGTCTCTGTTTGTCCCTAGTGGTGGCTCCAGCGTACCACACAGTGATGGAGGAGGTAAGGATGGACTCAATGATGGCAGTATAGAACTGCACCATGGTCCTTGCTGGCAAGTTGAATTTCTTCAACTGCCGCAGGAAGTACATCCTCTGCTGGGCCTTTTTGACGACAGAGGTGATGGTGGGCTCCCACTTGAGGTCCTGGGTGATGGTAGTTCCCAGGAAGCGAAAAGAGTCCACTGTGGTGATGGGGGTGTCAGTCAGGATGATGGAGGGTAGAGGGGCTGTGTGCTTCCTAAAGTCCACTATAATCTCCACTGTCTTCTGGGTGTTCAGTACCAGGTTATTGTGGCTGCACCAGGACACCAGACGTCCCCAGATTAGGTAGTAGGTTCATGCTTTGAGTTGGTCAGTTGCATCAAATAAAGGAAAACGAGCACTTTTTCCTAAAGGTGCCTAGATTTCTGTCACTTTAAAATGGCACTAATTGCAGGTAAATCTTTTTTTTTTTTTTATTATTTTTTGTTTTTTTTTGTTTTTTTTTAAATAGTTACATATTACAATGTGTTTCTTTTTTGCAGAAAACATATTTTTATTTCCAGTCTAATAAAATGTAGGAAGCATACAGTAAAATGTTTAATAAATGTATGTGGTAGGCGAGTGTGTACAGGGGTGTTGTATTTCAATAGCAAATGCGAATAACAGAATACAGCGGCTCTTCTTTGCCATCAACAACATCTCCATAGTTATCTAAATGCTGAATCCTGTTTTAGATATACACACCAGACACTTTATTGGGTACACCTCACTAGTACTGGGTTGGACCCCCTTTTGCTTTCAGATTTGTTGCTGCATATTTGTTAGCTGCATATCCATGATGTGAATCTTCCATTCCACTACATCCCAAAGGTGCTCTATTGGATTGAAAGCTTGTGACTGTGGAGGCCATTTAAGTACAGTAACCTCATTGAGGATCTGAGCTTTGTGACGTGGTGTGTTAAAGCAGCCATCAATAGATGGGTACACTGAGGTCATAAAAGGATGGACATGGTCAGCAACGATACTAAGGCAGGCTGTGGCATTTGAACGATGCTCAGTTGGTACTAAGGGGCCCAAAGTGTGCCAAGAAAATAGCCCCACACCACTACACCAACAAGCCTTAACCACTGATACAAAACAGGACGGGCTCATGTTTTCATGTTTACGCCATATTTGGCCAAACCACGTGAATGTCACAGCAGAAATCGAGACTCATTTGACCAGGCAACATTTTTCCAGTCTTCTATTATCCATTTTTTATGAGCCTGTGTGAATTGTAGCCTCAGTTTCCTGTTTTTAGGAAACTGAGGCTACAGGACTATTACCCTGTGAGGTCTGCTTCAAGGTTCGATGTGTTATGTGTTCAGAGACACGCTTCTGCTTAACTTGATTGTAGTTATTTGAGTTACTGTTGCCTTCATATCAATTCAGAGCATTCTCAGGCCATTCTCCTCTGGCATCAACAAGGCATTTTGGCCCAGAAAACTGCTGCTTACTGGATATTGTCTCTTTTTCAGACCATTCTCTGCAGACCCTAGAGATTGTTGTGTGACAGCAGATCAGCAGTTTCTGAAATACTCAGGCACCAACAAACATGCCACATTCAAAGTCACTTAAATCAGCTTTCCTACTGATTCTGGTGCTCGGTTTGAACTTCAGCAGGTTTTCTTGACCATGTCTACATGCCTAAATGCATGAAATTATTGACATGTAATTGGCTGATTAAATATTTACATTAATGAGTAGTTGAACAGATTTACCTAATAAAGTGGCCAGTGAGGGTATATTTTAGGGCCCCATCATTATTCTCTGAATAATCTCACATGTTCATGGTCTAAATTTGCTTCTTGTGATCTTTGTTTTCCTAACAGGTCGAGGTGGTGCCTCCATATATGGCAAACAGTTCGAAGATGAACTAAACCCAGAACTAAAATTCACGGGTAATGCTTGTTGAATTATAACATTGGAATAGATGTGAATGTGAAAGGCTGCCGTAGGTTGGTAAATAAAGAAAAACCCTGCACAAAGTCCTTAAAATTATTCATGTTTGTCAGTACTGAGGTCTTTTTCTTGTTTATTTGTATACACATGTTCATACATGGATGCTTTATTTCCAGATTCAAATGTTCATTAGTGTTCGTGTAAACAAATCTTTTGTAAAAGTTTCTAGTGTTTATGAAACATTTGAGTTCACAGCTGAATAAATTGAGTCCAGTGTTTCTGATAAATACCTCTGTGATACTATCTGATATCTTATAATTTGTCAGTATGTTTTTGTGTCTGTTAGGTGCCGGGATTCTGGCGATGGCCAATGCAGGACCGGACACGAATGGAAGTCAGTTCTTCCTCACCCTCGGACCCACTCAGTGGTTAGATGGAAAGCACAGTATTTTTGGAAGGGTGTATCAGGGGATGGGAGTGCTGAACCGGATTGGGATGGTGGAGACAAACAGTCAAGATCGTCCAGTTGATGATATCAAAATTCTCAGAGCTAATGTATCCAATTAAATGAAACTTGATTTTCTTTTTTACAGTTTTTTTTTTAAAATAAACATCTTTATAAGATGTAAATGTGAGTAAAACTTGTGTTGTCTCCAGCTGTGCAAATAGTAGCTTATTGACCCACCAAAGTACTGAATATTCACACTCAGTTATCACTATCAACATGAATGAAGTGTTAATATCAAAGAATTAATGATTACATTGTGTTACACTGGTTTAGATCTACTGTTTAAAAATGTCATTAGTTTTAGCACTTTGAAGGAAACTAAATTAAAACCATGAGAGCAAAAATGTAAGAAGTACATGGTGAGCAAAGTCAGTCAAATATTGATGACTGCATATCTATAAAAAGTCAATGAAGATCAAATGTAAATTAAAAACTAAAATGTGCTTAGTCATTTGTTTTTTAGTTACAGCAAGTGGCAGGCCTAAAATAAAGAAAGGCTACAACAGAGAACCAATTTTATCTTTAGGCACTAAAATATCATTTACTGTTACTAGCAGCCTGTCACAAAAAGCACATCATTTACTAGCCAAAAAGTCTTAAAGTTATGTCATTAAGAAAAAGGGGAAAAAATCCAGCAAAGACGTGACACAGGACCATCTGACCCTTCAGCTGATCCATCTATTTTTCACGATGGAACGCTATCAGTCATAGATTGGCCTCCACAGAGCCCGGATCTCAGTGTGGGATCACTAGACAGAAAACAGAATAAAAGGCAGCCAAGATCCAAAGAAGAGCTTTGAATGTCCTTCAAGAAGCCTGGAGAACGATTCCTGAAGGCTGCTTAAATAAATGACAAGAAAGCTGCCTAAGAGTTTAGGCTGTGTTGCTTTTCAACTCATTACAAACAAACTGTTTTTGTCTTATATACTGAATTTTAATTTATTTACATTTATATAATGCGCGCCACTTGTCATTTATGTTGAGTACTTTCAATAACTGAGATGAATTATGGGAATGTATCTCTTTCATGAAGGATGATCTTATGTATTCCATGCTAAAGGAAGCATTCAAGTACCTTTTCTTAGTATTTAAAGATTTCAACCAGCTCTTACTGTGGCTGCCACTCAGATTCTTCCAGGTCACACTCAGTTGGGAACCTTCTTAAGCAAATTTGACTATTCAAACGTGGCCACAGAGTTATGTATTCACAACAATGTGACTGTGACTATCACACTCACTGAACATATTACTTCATTCAAATTACGCAGAAGCTTTCCCAATGAAAATGAATAAGCTATATTAGTATTTAAAGTATTTTATTGTACAAATTCAAGGTCAAATATAAAAAGCCTTTACCAATACAATAATCCAAGAAAATACAATATACCTTAAAGCAAAAGTAATTTTAAGACATTTTAGGAGTTCTGTTATCCCAGCTGGCATAGGGCAAGAGGCAGGGTACACTCTGTACAGGTTGCCAGCCTGTCACAGGGCCAACACAGACAGACAACATCCACACTCACACCTATGGGCAATTTAGAGTAGCCAATTAACCTAACCCCAATAAGTGCATGTCTTTGGACTGTGGGAGGAAACCCACACAGACACGAGGAGAACATGCAAATTTCACACAGAGAGAGAGGGAGAGGCCCGGGCCAAGGTGGAATCGAACCCAGGCCTTCCAGATGGTATTCTAACTGTGAGGCAGCAGTGCTAACCACTGTGCTGCCTAGTTGGCTTATTATATGTGTTATAAAAAATATATATATTGTAAAATATACTCTGAAAGTTTAAAATATGTGTGTGTGTGTGTGTGTGTGTGTGTGTACACTGCAGACTAAAGCACTTATGGATTATTTATTCTGTTTCCTGAAGAGAAATATGTGCTTGTAGGATTCACAATAGCTTTGATTTTAATACCAAGAGGCTACACGGACTTTATCATTTACAACTCGGATAGTTTTGGTGCGTGCAGTGCAAACAACATGGAACGCATGTCACAAAGTGTCAAGCAAAATGGTGGTTCGCTAAAAAAGGTTGAAGTTTTAAAAACAATGTCGGAGTATTGCATGAAGCAGAAAAAAGTAAGTAAACATGCTCAGTTTACTGCTTGGGAAAATCCTTGACCTTTGTTTTGTGAAAGTTTTTATTCTTTACGTATATGTTACTAAGTATATTGCATCTTGTATGTTGCATCTCTAACCAAAATAAAGTTATGAACATTTTTATTTTAAAGATGTTTCTATGCAGTAATATTTAGATCTTATTTATGCAAGAATGAAAAAAAAATTATCTTACCTATTGTCATTACCAAAATATTCTAACTGGCTGACTGAGAGATTAACTGACAAATAACATTTTGCTTTTCAATATGCATGAATACATACTATAAATGTTATAAAATAAATCTGACCTCAATGAAACATGACAAAAATAGGTTGCAATAGTAGAAGGTATGTTGCTGTAATGTAAGAAAGAAAAAGTAAATACCTTTTTTCATAAAAAAATAAGAACAAATACTTATTTTTGGTGTTCTAGATAGCTGCACTTACTTGGTGACATTTTAACAAAAATGTTGTATATTGTGAATACATAATTTGAGATCAATAGTTAGATACCAAATACCAAAGATGTTATTGGTTTCAATGCTGCCATGGTGAACACTGATGCTGTGAACAGTCTTAAACAGTGGCTCTAATGCCCTGCCTAAAATGTTAGTAACAATATATAAATAAAATAAAAGTCTGTGTTTGTAGAGATTTTGCTAAAACAAGAAAAAACATTATTATTATATAGGTTTTTAGATATTTAAAATGCAAATTAAAGGGAAGAGGTTCCATATCAGCATTTTGTACATTCAACCTCAAACAATTCTCAGAATAATTAGACATTTGGTGCTTTAGATAGATCATTTCACCTTATAAAAAATTATTAATCATACCAACCACCATATGTATATACAGTATACAATCTGTTCCAAGTGTTTTTAAAATCCAAAACAAAAGGTATGTTAAAAGATTTGCATTTCAGTGAATATGGCTGCTTAGCCCACTATCAGGGGCGCAGAGTTCGCATGGACATTCATCATTTCCTTTTCCATTACTTGAAGGTCATCCGCAGGCTGGCAGCTGGTCTTAAGACGCTAGGTAAAGGTATTAATATTGTCAGTAACAAAAAATAGGGTGAAAAGCAGGTTAGGATTCAAATATTCATAAAAATGTAAAGTACCTATAGGTGACACTAACAATATCACTGACCTGCCAGATAGTGCCTCTTCCTTTGGCCAGTTTGTAGATCACAGTGGCTGGGATCATCGAAAGCGATGACATGGCGAGGAACCAGCCAATGCAGTAAGCCCACCAAGGATACACATACATGTTGTTGAACCTCATTGGGGTGTATCTCAGCAGCAAAAATATAAGTGTTCCCTTTAAAGGAAAACAATAAAAACAATAAACATTATGGGGTCAGAATAGAGAATATTGATACACTGTTCAGAAAGATTGCTTTAGAAACTTACACTGCAAATAAGAGGGGTGGCATACAGCCAGCAGTACTTGATCAGTGATAAAGGTTTGTATCCAATCATCCCCTCAATGTTGGTGCAGAAGCGATCAGCACCTACAACAGAGACTCTTGGTTTACTAGAAAGAAACGGGTATTTAAGTGTAAATATTTCCACACAAAAAAATCATATTGAACAGGAGTTGAAGGATGACGGAAATGATTCATTTTTCCCTAACACAAGGAACTAATGTAGCTGCATAAACATGAAGAGCTAATTGTTTTTTGGGAAACACCTTGTTGGTGCAAAAATACAATTTTATGCCTGTTGAACTGTGTTACCTTTTGCATTTTTTGTAGACTCAACCAAAGAAGTGGGAACAAATTATGTAGCATTTCCCGACAGTAGCTTTTTAATGCTAAAAGAGGGCTTGGTCCATTAGTAAATCTGGCCCTATATGTGCATGCATATACACATATGTGCATACACTACATATATTTTGGTAAGAGTGGACCATTAGTAGGATGTAACTCTTATATAACTATAAAAAAGTTTAAAAGTATAAAAACCAAATACCCTTACACCAGTAACAATTTGATCTTACCATAAATCCATCCGATTGTAACTGACTGGCAGATTGCCAACAGCAGAAGAGTAGGACCACTGCAAACATAGTGATCAAAGATCTGCAGAATGTACGCACCAGCCTAAAATTTAAATATTCAGTACATTAGTGTTGGTATTATTCATATTTATTTTGTGGTACAGCCCTTTTTTCTTTTTTTTTCAAAATACTGGAGTCCTGCAAATGTAAAAAGTTAAGTAGTAATTAGCAGTTTTGAAAGCATACTGTTCTCTGGTCTTGCTTGATATTTGATTTCCATCCATCCTTTTCTGTTTGTCCAGGTCTGGGTTTCTAGGGCGCCACTCTAAACAGAGATGCTCAGACCCCCATTTTCCCAGCCATGGCCTCCACCTCCTCTTGGATGATACCAAGGTGTTTCCAAGCCAGCCAGCTGAGATGTAATCCCTCCATCTTGTCGTGGGTCTGCCTGGGGCCTCCTCCCTAACCCTTTCCAAAACACCTCACTTAGGAGCTGACCAGTGGCGGTTTCTGATATGGGCGACATGGGCAGCCGCCCAGGGCGGCATTTCATCTAGGGCGGCATGACCGCCCCCTCCCCCCAACGCATTGCGATCGCCGCAGCAGCGCCTACCTCACTGCTCCACTTGTGGGGTAATGGGCGCCCTCTGCTTGCTGTGTATTGCATGTAGCTTTCTGCCATGGTCTGACAGGTTGTAACAGAAGGAAAGGGGCAGGCGGGGGATTCTCTCTCTGTCTCGCTGTCACTGCTTCACTCGATCGTCACACACACACAGCGCTGCCCCGCCCCCTTCTCCTCTCAGCCTGGGGTGCGAGTCAGTGAAGCAGTGATGGCGTGAGAGTGAGACAGTCAGCTGGGTTCATTCATTCATGCCTTTACAGTTTGGGCCTGGTTACAGCCAACATTAACCGCTGAATTATAAATAAAGGCGACTTTTGCTGGCAATCTCTCGCCAAACCTTTGATCCTCACTGACACTGCCATATCAAGATTAACACGAAGTGTATGTCCTAATATTGAAAAGTTTTGCGAGATCTCGCAAAAGTAACTCAGGATCTCGCAAAACTTTTGCGAGATATGCATATGCAGATATTTTTTTTTGTCCTCCCATGTTTTTTTTCCCCCATGTTCCACAGAATGAATCTGTGCATCTAATAAAATTAGATGCACACAAATGATAGAGCACAAAGTCCATTTCATTTATAATACTGTAAATATGGTCATTAATTCACAGTATTTGTGTGAACCCGAATCCTGATAAAAAAAATAACACAAATACGAATCTAGACAAATGTTCAGACACACAGCAGTCGCTCATTACCCCCCAAGTGTAGTAGTGCCGCGATCGCTATTGTGGGGGGGGGGGGGGGGGGGCGCTGGCGGGGATGCTCGCCCAGGGCGCCAAACAGGCTAGGACCGCCACTGGAGCTGACCAACTGTAACGGTAAGCCCAGAAACCCTTTGAGTACACACACTGTTGCTGCTTATATCTCCAATCTTTTTCTTTCAGTCACTACCCACAGCACATGGCCATAAGTGAGAATAAGAACATCCCTGCTAATGTCCCTGCCACACTTCCCACTCATGAAGAAGTTGCAGCAACACCACCCAACTTGAAGTAGGTATTCCTGTCTTTTCAAGACAGGAAAAAAAAAAACATGACTGAGATATTAAGACACAAGTCCTCAGACTTGAAGGTGGTAGTTCTCATCACCGCTGTTTCTCACTTGCAAGCAAATCGCCACTCGATGAAGCCACAAGGACCACACAATGCACAAAAAGCAAAGTTGTGATTATGAGGCCACCAAATCTGACACACTCTGCCCCTTGGCTAGGCAAGAAATAAAAGCTTTGAACAGAATCTTTTTTTATTATTGTAAGTTGCTTTGGATAAAGGCGTCTGCTAAATGTAATAAAGTAAAGTAAAGTAAAGTAAAGATCAGTAACAAAGGGAGTCCAAAACCCACCAAGCCTGACATTGCTGACAATTCGAAGCATGCTCTCACTAAAGTTGTGCAGGGATGGAAAAGTCCATAACAATGGACCCAATACTACATACTCCTGAAGCATCTCCACAGGACACCCAGAGTCCACAAAGCACATGTACACATGATTTCTGTGCTTTCTTTGTTGTATTCTGTGTTTTGTTACGGAACAGGTGACAGATGTGGGGTATTTAATCTTACAACTCACCTGTGACACCAAAACCAAGCCAAGCATACAGGAAAGAGCACAGATCAGCAACAGGTAAAGCTCTCTGCGGTATCTTTTCCTTAAATGGGAGGGGAAGACATCTGTTAAAGAGGTCATGATGCTTTCAAGACCTACAAACTGGAGAGTGACACAGAGACAGGTTAGTGTAGAGATAGGTTAACCAGAAGAAGAAGAAAAAAAAAGAAACACTGCATTACATTTTCTTAGGAGACATAAGAAAGACTGCAGCTGACCTGGCCATCTATTCCCAATAAGATGATCATGCTGAAGAAGCACACAGACCAGACTTGAGACCAAGGCAGCAGGGTCACAACTTGTGGGTAGACTATGAAAACAAGGCCCGGACCTACAAAGTGAAACCAACAATCATTTCAGGATGCAAAAGTGTCTCTAAATGACAACTTTTTGGTCAAGTCAAGTTTAATTGAAGTGGACATTTTAAAAATCCAAATATTGAGCAACACTGAGTTAAGGAAATGCAGATTGGATGAAACAAAACTGAAAAATCTTAAACAGTAGGAATATGAAATAAATAATAAGTTAGACATTGGTTGTTTATAGTTTAAATAAGTGTACTGGGTCTTAAACATAGACTTAAACGCAACCAATAAAGAAGCAGATCTGATGTGAACCTGTTCAAAAGCTTAAGTTCAGCAAAACAGGAGTGGACATCTCAGACTCTACAGGTCTCAGTTAGCATGTTAAATGTTGAAGTGCATGACAGCACAATTAGAAAAAGACTGAACATGTATGCCTTGTTTGGAAGGGTTGCTCTCTAAAGAGAACATGGCAGCACAGCTTAGGTTTGCAAAGTTGCATCTGAACAAACCACAAGACTTCAGTAACAATGTGTTTAAGACAGACCAGATGCAGGATATGAGCTCAAACACCTCATACCCACTGGAAGCGCAGAGGTGAAGGGGTGATGATTTGGGCTTGTTTTGCAGCCACAGAACCTGGGCACCTCGTAGTCATGAACTGCTCTGTATACTAAAGTATTCTAGAGCCAAATGTGAGGCCATCGGTCCAAAAGCTAGAGCCCAAACTGTATCATGCAACAGGACAATGATCCCAAGCACAGCAGCATATCTACAAGAGAATGGCTGAAAAAGGAGACGCAATGGTCCAATCAAAGTCCAGACCTCAACCTGATTGAAATGCTGTGGTGGAACCTTAAAACAGCCGTGGATAAATGAATGTGCGCAAACCGCAATGAACTGAAGAGCCAGCTACTGAACGACAGACCATATGATAATAAAATGTGTGTCCATGTTGATGTGCTGGAACTGTTACTGACTGTTTACAGTAGAAAAGCTCAGCACATGAATTCAGAGAAATCCTGAATGGCATTCTTATATAATTGTGTTTGCAGTATACTAGCACACACAACACAGCATAGGGTGCAGAAATTTCAACATTACATGCATAAGCTGCTCCAAGTCTTGGGAAATGAGGACAATTATTCCAGGCTTGTGAAAATTCCCCACCGTCATGCTTTGTGGTGTCAGGATCAGTAGTGCCAGAACTGATCCAGCTTGTGGATAATTTGAAATTTTCAGGCAAAAATTGATTCCATGAATTGAGCTGGGATCCAGATGATATTTGGATCCAAATTAGTTTATGACATTTTCTTGAGAACATCAAGGTATTTTTTCTTATTTCAATTTGATACATGTGAAAGTGTTATGCGAAACATCCAATTTACTCGCGGTGGTAAAGAAGCTTTGAAAAAAATTCTTGCATACAGATCTGTACTTGGATCAACTCAAAAAGTAAATCACAGGTTGGGCTAAGCGCCATCTCATAAAAAGGTTTCATGCTAATCTGTCCATAATTCTTTGAGTAATTGTGCTAACAGACAAACCAAGCCCAACACATGTATGGATAAAATCTGTGTTTTACTACTGAGGAAAAAACATCAGTCTGAATTTTTTTTCATCCATACCTGACTCGGCAACTGCAGCAATGTCAACACCCTGTTTTTGTGACATGTAGCCCAGAATGGAGAAAATGGCAAAGCCTGATATAAAACTGGTCCCACTGTTCAACAAGCAAAGATAAAAGGAGTCTCTGCAAATCAGAAAGAAAACATACTGTCATTATTTCTTTTCTGACAACAAAGAGATAATGGGCTGTGAGAAACACTGTTATAGTTACCTACTGATAAATATTCTGTTTGTGGTGGTGCTGGAGGGGGCTACATGTATGTATACTGTATGTACATGCAAAAGGAGGCACACAGACACTTTCTTTCTTGCTGTATTCAGTTTATAAGGTTCTCCTCAGCAGATATTTTAACTGCCAAGTACTTTGGGACAAATAAATAATCAGCTACTTTTCCAGAGAGTCTCGTGCAGGTAGTCCTTGCTTTTCTCTGCAGCATTAGTGAGTTCAGAATTGGGGCACATAAAACAATTCTCCAGCTAATGCAAATTCTGGTTGGAGTGGCCCTCCAGCTTCTTGCAGAACAAGGACTACCTTTGCCAGCAGTCTAGCATGGTAGAACGGGAGTCAGTCCACAGATTAAGAGATTCGCTGAAAAGGTATCTTCCTAATCAATTAACAGGAGATGAGACAGTCTGGAGCTAGCTCATTAGCAGCAATAATTAAAAAAAAATTAACTGGCAAATATAATTGGGCAGCCTGAGCTGGTGTGTGGAAAACCAAGACCATGTGGGCAGAGTGGTGGTGCAGTGGTTAGCACTGTCGCCTCATAGTGTTATGACGTGTTCATTTATTTGTGAAGGAAGACACCTGAAACACTTTAATTAAAAAAATTAAGACATTTATTATATTAAAGAATCAGAAGATATCACGCATGACATGTGGGGCTCAGCTCAGGAAGACACAGGCCTATGTGTGCTCCAGCTCCCTCCCCTCTGAGCCCATGTTCCTCACTAACCATAACATTTTTATACTGCCACTATCTACACGTAAACAGAGTCTGTGTGCTGCGGTTTGGCCTTCGTCATTGGTCTTGTCCAGTGCTGGTTTTCATGATTTCTTCCATCTGCGATAAAGCCTTGTACAAAAAGCACATCTTCTCCCCTGATGTTTCAGTTAATCAATACAGAGCAATTTTATCCAGATTAATAACAGAACATGGTGATGTTTAAATTGTATGTACTGTGGCAGAACCTTCAAGGATAAGATAAACTGGGAAGTTAGTCTGGCACTTCCTAATGTCTAATGTATTTATTTATTAAATTGTCTGTTGTTTGCTTCAGCCACTGTGTATTAATTAATTTCCTGGAGTTTACTTTTAAACATTTGTCATTTTATTCTTTGGGTAAAAAATAAAACCCCAACAATAGCAGAAGGTTCCTGGTCCGAACCCCACCTAGGGCCCTTCCCTGTGCCTACATGGATTTCTTTGGGTACTCCAGCTTCCTCCCCCAGTCCAAAGACGTGTATGTCAGGCTAACTGTTGATTCAAAATTGGCCATAGATGTGAGGTTGATAATGTGCTTGAGGTGTATAGTAGTTGGTAAGACTAGAAAAGTCCTTTATAAATGTAGGTAGCAACATTACACTATACATGTATTATTTATTGTTACCTTTGCTACAGTCTTTAAGAAACCAGGAAAGCCATCATTAACACAGTTAGTGGCAAACCATTTTGGGAATGCCACTTTAATACAACTGCAGCCACTGAGATTCAAACTGAAATGTGTGTCATGTCTTCGTGAGGTACTCACCTGTAACAGTTATTGTTGTACTTGTTGTAGCTCCCAAGTGTAGTCAGGCATCCCAAACATATTGCATAGGAATAAAATATTTGTGTTCCAGCATCCATCCAGACCTGTAAACCAAATTATTTTTTCAAAAATACTGCTGCTACTGCCGCACAAAAATCTGATGCAATTACGAAATTAGGCTGAATCATACCAGTGGGTCAGCAAGCCGTGCAGGATTGGGGTACAAGTAATACTTGATACCATGGAAGGCTCCGGGAAGGGTCAGTCCTCTGACAAACAGCAGGACTAGCAGGATAAAGGGGAATGTTGCTGTGAAATATGCTGCCTGTATTGAAGCAAAAAAAAAAAAAAAAGGTTGTAAATTAAGGAATACAGTACCACAAACAATGATGTAAAAATGTTGAATTCTTTTATGACAGCATGCTGTGATGAGGTCATACTGTCATGATATTATTCAGCAACAGAGCAACCAAATTGTGCATTTCCTACATAATTTGGCGGGAACTGTTTTATAAGTCTGGATAGACTTAAAAAACATATTGCATGCATGATTATGACAAAACAGTAGATGCCTGGGAACTTTTTTCATTTTTCCCCATGAAACACCTTAGTCACTCTGAGAACAAGTAGTGGCAAATAGATCATTTAAGATAAGCACTGCGACAGTTGATGATTTTTATGACCCTTCCATTACCATGCAGCCACCGGTTATGCCACCTCCACTTCAGATCAACAGCATATTATATCAGTAGGTGATGTAATCTCAAGCTTAAATCACAAACAGATATCCACTGATATGAAAAACAAAATTCAACATCGAAGCACCTAAACCAGCAGAAACTCCACATCATATGTTAGTTATGAGATTACCAATCGCCACACATGAAAATATATGATACAGATGTGTCCAATAGGCTAGAAATCTAGATTATGAAGCCTGCAGAACAGCAGCATCCTGATTTTATTTTATTTTTTCACTAACAACAAAGACAGTTCATTGTGATTTCAGTGTTACCTTTCCTGTGGATCTCACTCCCTTCCAGACACAGAAGTAGCAGATGACCCAGGCAAGAAGAAGGCACAGAGAAAGTTCCCACTGTATGCTTCCCAAAGCCTCTATGCCAGTGGATATATTCAATACCCGTCGCCTGAAAGATGATGTACTATCAGTGTGTGGAACAGTCATTTAAAGCAATGTAAGTGTTTTGTTTTTTTAATTACAGTGTTATTAACAATCAAGACTTTAAGTGAAGCAAAGATTCAATGAGTGTGGCTAGAAAACTGGGCAGGAAGGCAGCATAGTTGCACAATAGAAATACAGCTATCAGTCGCATGTACCTCTGAACGGAAAGCAGACTTTTTTGTTTTTGTTTTTATTAGTTACATATCTGATTGACAAGTCACTGGGTCCAGCATGAAAGGTCTGTTGAAGCTGAAGCTCATCAAACTATTCAGAATGATGCATGCCTGTGACTGAGATATCAATTAAACAGTTTGTAGATGTCCACACAGTGCCAACTAAAGGTCAAATCAGGCAAAATAAAAGAAAGCACATGTTCTCAACGTGGTGGCCCTGAAGGTAAACTTGTGCTTTTTTTCCACGATGTCTCATTTCCACAGTAAGGAATTACAACGTCGGGAACCATGAGCTTTAGCAGTTTATTTTGAGAGTTGGAGGTTGGAGGGGGCTGAACAACCTTTTTTGGTTTTGACTGATCATAAGCTGGGATATTTCATTGTTTAAAAAAACTGTTAATTAATTTCCATGTTCACATCTTTGTTGCTTTGAATGGCAGCAAAGTTGTTATTGTTAGGGTTGAAAGTATCATGCATTGACAGTAGAGCTTTGTACGCTTCAAATTTGGGCGTGATTATCTTGAATTATTTCATTATTGAATGGCCAATAAGACATTTGGTCAGGCTCTTTATTTCACTAACCACTTCATTAGGTACACCTGTTCAACTGCTTGTTAACAAAAATATATAATCAGCCAATCACATGACAGCAACTCAATGCATTTAGCCAGCAGACACGCCGACGTTTGAACCAAACATCAGAATCAGGAGGAAAGGTGATTAATGTGACTTTGAATGTGGCATGGTCATTGGTGCCTGACGGGCTGGTGTGAGTATTTCAGAAACTGCGAATCTACTGTGATTTTCCTGCTCAGCCATCACTAGGGTTTACAGAGACGCATCTGTAAAACTGAAGGTATTCAGTGAGCAGCAGTTCTCTGGGTGAAAATACCTTTTTTGATGACAGGTCAGACTGCTTTGAGCTGACAGGAAGGCAAATAACCACTTATTACAACAAAGGTATGCAGAAGAGCATCTCTGAATGTACAGCACCTCAAACCTTGAAGCAGATGGGCTACAGCATCAGAAGACCACACTGGGTGCCATTCCTGTCAGCATCAGTTAACACTGATTTGTGACTAATATAGATTAAATTATTAAATAACTTACTGCCAAAACTCTAAAACAGAAGATGATGCATTCACAGGTGATGTCCAGTTGACGGTGGCATTGTAGTTGTTTATTTCGATACAACGATCTGAAATAGATCAAAATATTGTTAAACATGTTCTACTTAAACATCATCAAGCAAATACAGCATGAAATTTCAGTTGCTTGAACAAGACATCACACTTGATTAAAAATACAATGAAGTAGGGGCAGCACGGTGCGGCAGTTAGCACTGTTGCCTCACAGCAAGAAGCTCCTGTGTTCAAATCCTCCATCTAGCCAGGACCTTTCTGTGTGGAGTTTGCATAGTCTCCTTATTTTTGTGTGGGTTCTCCACAGGTACTCCAGCTTCCTCTCACAGTCCAAAGACATACATAATGTCTGTACCCTCCCTCACGCCCTGTAGCAGCTGGGATAGACTCCAGCCTGCCCCCACCCCCATCCCCCTGACCCTGAATTGGATAAGTGGAAGAAAATTGACAGATGAGGTATTATTTATGAAATAATTAAGTATTATCATTAGTATTTTATAAAGGTAAACTTGTGTAAATATTTACATTCTAAAATTTCAACTAATATTTCATATAGTTAAAATATAATGAAATCACTCACAATTTTGGTAGTAATGACAAAAAAATTTCATTTACTTGTATTCCAAGTGTTATTACAGGTGGTCCACGGCAACTCTCCAGAGAAGGAAGAGAACAAGTAGAGAAAAGCCCAGGCTAAAATCACAATGTAGCTGATACTTCCATAGAAAATTATCATTTGGCTGGCGTATCCCATGCCTGGAAATAGCATAACCATTAGCACTGCATTCCCTCAGTTTTTCTTCTTTTATCTGCTTCACCACAATCCCAGTGGATAGCTCACCTTCAAACAAGGGGCAGACCTTCCTCCAGCACATGATCCCCCCCTGACTCGTGTACTGGCCCAGTGCTGTCTCCAGCACAAACAGAGGTATGCCACAGGTCACAAGGAACAGGATGTAAGGAATGAAGAATGCACCTGCAGGTGGGAATAAGTAACTGTTAACACACATATTATACCACATACAAATTTGGCTCTATTTTGAGGATAACAAGTCAGTATTTTATGATTAACAGAAGAAATAGTGTGAAAAGTAAACAGGGACAATACAGCAGGTCAAGCTTGGGGATGGGATTCGATAACCAGCCCCACTTTAGAACCTGTTTCCAACTGTCCAGTTCATCAAATTTGTGTCTCTCCAAGCTTATCAGTTCCTTTCCTCAATGGCAGAAGAATCAGTAATGGTAAAGAACATATCAATATCCAGCCCTAGTAAGGATGATCAAAGATCTCTCGATGATATGATACGCAGTGTTATGTTAGTGCTGCTTCTTTTTTAAGAACAATAGACTACATTTCCCCCCTCCAGCTGTCTCAAACTCCAGATTCCCTTTTCAGTTCAGATGTTTTTACATTTTGAAGGAATATACTGATGGTATATGTTTCCACTTATTTGCCTGAGAAATTTGTTTTAGACTGGAAGATAAACATAACTGATTAAAAATACAGAAGCTTATAATGTTTCGTGTCATCAGGAATTTTGTGTTCTCACTGGGCAATGGACCACATTGATGGAGACTACACAATGATAGAAATGGAGACTTCAAGGTCACCCTGCTGTTGAAATTCTCTGTTTACCATATTTTGTTTTGTATAATGATGTAACCAAGATTGATAAGCTTTTAGTATATGAAACTGTAAGCTGGAAAAGACTGTCAGTATTTCATGTCACACCCACTGGCATGGCATGCAGTCCTGACCCAGATTAATCTGTAAACCTGTTTGAAATGGCTTTATTAAATTTAATAATTGGACCCCTTATTCCGTTGTGTTGTCTCATTCCTGTTCAATAAACGAAAATGCAGAAACCTAAAAGGCTTAAGCAGCAGCAGCTCATATTTGTTTAAATGTCTTCAATTTCAAATAAAAGACAAAGTCACATCGCCATAAAACTAAACAGACCCAAGCTGAAGTTTCTGTCGCTCTTGATCAGAAATGTGACAGGCTGGATTTCATTTAGCTTGCATGCTGAAATTGACACCACACCAAGTATCATCCAGGGAAAGCAGCACAAAGTGTTGTAAGCAGCTCAGTCTCACACCTTCTTTCACACCTTTCTGGCAGTTCAAGTAAGCCTGCTGGTAAAAGTTTATGTAACCTTTTTGGTGCCATGTTGCTGCTCCTTCTGTTGTAAATCTCATTAAAGTTGACAGGGATATGTTGCCAAACCACTTCAACTTCCATTCACATCACAGGTTAGTTTTATTGCCAATATTTTTTTCGCAGTTTTATAAATCTCACCCTTGGCTTCGTTTATCGCAGTTTAGCCCTACTGTTAATCTTCCAGACAAACACTTTATTAAATGCACAAATGTGTAACAAGCGTTGCTATAATGAGCAGCTCCACGGTCTGTGCATCAGTGTGCACAGAGACCTTCTGTTGGCTATCGAGCTCAGCAGTCCTGGGGGTGCATATGTCTGTAATGTCTGTTGGTCGCACTGCAGCGGTTCGGCTCCGCGTTACATCACAGGCGTCGTCCGCACCTCCTGTCCTGGCTCGTGGAGTGTGCGCCGGTCTCCCGCTGTGTTCACCCTCTATACGCGCTTTGACTTACAGGCGTTGCGTAACCGTGACTTATATTTCAGCTTCCTATGGTGGTATTTCTTCTGAACATTTACCCAATGATGAATGTGTGTCTTTTGAGTTTTAATTACTTTAATTGATTATTACATTAGCATTATCACATGGCCTTCGCTTCTGTTTAGTAACTTGCTCAGTTTGATAACTTGCAAAACCCCATTGCTGCTGCAGCGCACTTTTTGTTTGCTTCTGCTATGTGTTAAACTATGTAGCTGAACTTATTCAAAATCAGTTGGAGAGCTGTGTTGTTTTGTAATAAAAATAAATCGGAATAAATCTGGCAATCTGGAAGGTTTTTTTTGTTTTTGTTTTGTTTCTTTTTTTGCCTTTCATTACCTGTCGTCCTCTAAATGCTGAGGGACACACGGAAATCTGTAAATACAGGGATTAAAAACTAAGCTGCTAACCTATTTGGTCATCAACCAGTTAATAAACTATTCATTACTCACCTGCAAATTATAAAACACACACACTCTCACATAACAGCCTAATAAAAGCTATCAGGCCTTGATGATTAATAAGACAACAGCCATTTTCTTCAGCCCATTTTTTTTTTGAAATTGGCAACAAAGAGGTTAAGATGAGGTTAAGTAAGAGGGAGGATAAAAGGGATAAAAACGAAATACTCACCCCCGCCGTTCTTGTAGCAAAGATATGGAAATCGCCACACATTTCCAAGTCCAATAACAGCACCGGTCACAGACAGGATGAACTCTTTTTTGCTGCCCCATTTGCCACGCTCCTCAACAACTTCTGAGGTGCCGTTTGTAGGGGAATGGGACAGCCTGCGTACAGAGTCTGACATGCTGCTGAGCGAGAGCTTACCTAATGGTAAGACTGGCACAGGTCCCTGAGCTTCTCGAAGAGACAGGCTGGAGACTGTCTCATGCAGACGTGCATGGGGTTAGCCAGTTGCCCGACTGTATGGCCACAAACTGATCTTTCCAAGACTGTCGGGCCATCAACCGACTACTCACTGAAGTCAACTCACTTCTTTATTATAGGCTATTAAGTTTTGATTCTGACAAAACCACAAACCAATAGGAAACATGTGCCTACCTGTCAATGGCAGTCCCGCCCACTGGTACGTAACTGAGCCCACATCAGTTGCTCAGCGTGACATACTGTGCGCGTGCTCAGCATGTTTCCCGCTGGGTGAAGAGTCCTCTTCGATGTTTGAGATAAAGACCTGGGTTTTTTGCTTGTTTGTTTTTCTTCTGCCCTTCTCTTCTGGTTCCAGACAGGCACAACCGTAAAAAAGTTGACAATTTCTGTGTGATATCCGACTACTTTTCTGTCTTCTTTCTGGAGAAGCGACTTCTTTAAATGTGCATGTGTCACCAGGTGAAACAAAACTATAAATCTCAGGATTTAAATAGCACATTCATACAAAACGGCAGTTTTGGGATTGTTTTGAAGAATCAAGCACATGTTACTGAACTTAACTGAAAACAAGATGAAGTGAAAACATGCTTTCTTACAGTCCACGCTGCAGAGACCTGAGGGATGTACTACAGAAGAGGCAAATTTACCTTGTGGTTATCAAAAAAAAAAGTCAGAGTGGACAGACTCCATTTGAATGGTGGTAAATGACATTAAGGTGGTAATTAAGATGTTGGCTAGAAGATTCAGTGCTGAGTTGCCTTCATATAAATGGGAGCTGTTGGTACCAGATGTTATTCCTTACAAGGAGAATAAACATAAATTTTCATCAAATATAGGTCATAGGTGTAAAAAAAATTACACTGCTCAACCAAAACAAAAACCACACACTCTAATATTTCATTGGATTGCCTTTAGCTTTGATGACAGCACACACAGCATACTCTGTAGTATCTTTTTGATAAGCTTTAGCAATTTCATAAGATTTATTTCTGTCCAGAGTTGCATTAATCTTTCGCTAAGATCTTGTATTTAGAATGGGAAAGTCAAACCACTGTGTAAAGTCTTCTCCAGCACATCCCAAAGATTCTGAATGGGGTTAAGGCCTGCTCATGCTCCCTGAACCACCCTCACAATTTGACCTATCTTTCCAGGATTTAATAATGTGTTGGACAGTTCACAACCCAGTTTTAGTAGGTTCAATAATCTCTTTAGTTGTTTTCTTTGCTTAATGTAGGCAACTATTTTGACCATTCTGAAGCAGAGTAGCATCTTTTCCATGTCTCCCAACATGGTTGTGTTCAAGTGAGAAGCTACTCATTGCATTGGTTAGTGTTATATAACCTGTTGCCAGTCAAAGCTTATTAATGACTGCAGTAATGATCTAGTGGAAGGCTCTTGCCAATTTGTTTGGTTAAATCTGGGTTAAACCTGAAGATAGCTGGCTAAACCCTGAAACCTGCTGCCTCTGAACTCTGCCAGAAGTCTTCAGAATTTCTTATCAATATTTTCTTTAAAATACTTAGCTTTGCAAAACCTCGAGTTTAAAATAAAATGATCACATTTGCAGAATTATCAAAAGTGTTTACACTTTCATCTCCATCTCAGGTCCACCGCTTCCCTTGTATTCGTTCGTAGCCTTGCTGTGCATGTTTTCAGGGATGCAAAGTTGCCTGATGTTCGGTGGAAAGAGGATCAGTTCAGTAAATCATAGGTTTGCAAACCATTCAGCAGGAAGACAAGCAAAAATGACTGAACAGTCTTAGCACTATGAAAGCTTTCCCAGTGCTCCTTAACCCATAAGAGCCCACACCCATTTCTCCTTGAAGGAAAATTTATTCAGAATTTCAAAAATCTTTTTAATTAAAAACTTATTCAAGAACATGTGAAACTGTGACACCTGTGTCATTAGATTACTACTTTTTTTTTTGTTCTATAAATCTATAATTTAACAAATAGGGAGGAGTACTGACAGAGGAACACTGCAATCTTGTAGTTGATCTGCTGACATTTCCTCCAGCACTCACAGATATTAATGCCCCCTCACAGGATGTCGGGGGATAACTGATCCCCTGATTTTTCATTATTCTTGCATGTTTACAGATGGATACTATCTGAACTTCACTGGGGCATTTTTTAACCCACTGACCTTTCAGCCAGTCAAATCTAATGGTGGGTTTTTGGCTGTTGTGTCAACACAAGCATATTAAAGTTTATAGTAATCCATCAGGAAGTATTTGGTTGACCAATGCACTGCTCTGCTAGATTATTATTTTTTTATTTATTTTTTGTCTAAGATGAGTTGCTGAACTTTCAGCATTAACAGCCCCCTTATGCCAAAGTAGCAGCCACATTAAAATAAGCGAAGTTAACTCTTCACTTTGTGTGAAAAGCTTTTACTTTAAACTAGAGAAATGTGAGATTTAATCCTGTTCTTTTTCCCAAATGTTTTTATTTGCAGTCTTTCAGGTAGGAAATTGGTCAGAACACCACACTGTCTTACCCTGACTGCACTCATTTATTTACTTAAGTGTTTCTTAGGCAAAGTCACCATGAGTCAGATTTAAAGTATGAAACTGATCTTTATTTGAAGATTAATACAAAAACTACTACAATAGTGTATTAATCATGATGGAAAAAGATTTAACACTAAACTGAACTGGTCCAATAACCAGTTTTCACAGGACTTTAATCATGTTTTGGTGGTGCCCAATTTTTTCTTGCATAACTTCCAAATTGTTCCTTTCATTGTGGTAACTTTAAAGATGATCAACAGAGGAATCAGAAGAACACCGAACATCCCAAGAAACCAGCCCAAGGCATACGCCCATGTTGGATAGATGTAGAGGTTTGTATCTCACAATTGAAAAGATAAAGGTACCCTGACAAAAATAGCAACAAAACAATAAAGTTATTTTAAAATAATTTAATTTAAAAAATGTTTACTGACAAAACTCATTATCCCAAATTAAAGTACAGTGATTCTTGCTAATGTCTCAGTATAGGTTAACTGCATTTACACAAAACGTGTATGGACGGTTTTGTAGTTTTGTGTTTTTTCATCTTGGAATGTTTTTCATCGATTCCTTGTTCCTTACTTCATTGTCAGCATACCTAAGCAAGTTAAAGAAATGTCGCTTGCACTGGCTGTTTGACACTTAAGCATTACTTACTGAAGCACGAGAGACTTCTCCTGTAGTCTCCTGTTTTTACTCCTAATACGTTTATATGCCATGATACTGCATGTGATTAACTTTTATCTACTCTGTCCTGTAGTTGTCCTGTTTGTTGTCCATGGTCTGATAATACAGGGTCTTTGCCTTACAATAAAATACATCTTGAAATGAACTTTCTCTGGCCAAATAAACCTGAAATGAATTAAAATATTAAATAAATGAACTGTGGTGGGTTCTCTCTTTCTCTCTCTCTCTCTCCATCATATTTGTTTGGTCAGCTCCTTCTTCTCATAGTACTTTTGTTAAATGTCAGTATGCCACCAGCAGGGTGCACCCTGGACAGTTTTCTAGTCTAACTAACATCTTCCCTGAGCTACATATGCCACAATCACACTGAAAATGTAAAAATTTTCTGCATCACATCACTGCCAGGTATTTTTTTTCTTCTTTATTCATTTGCATCTCTTGGTTCATTCCTCACCTCCTACCGTTTATTGAATTGCAACTGTGAGCAAAAAGGAAGACTGATAATAAACTTTAAGTACAAACAAAACAAGAAGTGAATGTCTAAGAACAACTTTTCGCAGCTGTTTTAACTTTAAATAGTTCTTTAGCGCTCTATCACAGAAAGAGTCCATCAGTTTTCATCAATAATTTAAACTACTTCTGGTCCACTCACTAGACAAGCAGCAGGGGTAATGGAAAACCAGCAGAGCTTCATTAGAGGCCAGGGACGATAACCTATCATGTCTTCAATGTTGTCAGAAGGAGGATTCACACCTGAGCAGAACATGAAAAGTTAACAACAATTATGAATATAAATGAAAATGCATCTATGCAGCCAACCAAAACAGTGAAAGTGATGATCCAATCATCATATTTAACAGGAAGTTGTGATGTCAGCAATAAATGCATGTCGTGTCCTGGGTCATGTGCCCGGCGTTTTGCGTTCAGGTTTTGTTTTCACTGAGTTATGTTCCCAGTTTGTTTTCCCTCTTATTTCCTTATTCATTATTTTTAAATTTTGATTTCCTAGTTCCCTTTGTTCCTATCTCCCTGGCATCTGTGTTCTTGTGTCTGTTTTGTCCTTTTGTCATGTCCCTGGATGCCTGTGTTTTTGTATTCCCAGTTTTATTCCCAGTGTTGTGACTAGTCTGCGTCTCTGTCCTGTGTCTGTGTGTTTCCTGTTTTACTTTGATAGCCCCTAGTTCCTTGTGTTTTGTGTTTAGTTTTGCTTCCTCTGTGTTATTAGTTTCATTGGTTTCACCTGTTGTTCCCTGTCTCAGAGAGACATCAGCTGATGCCACCGCTTCAGCCAGTCACATCTAATGACACCACATCAAATGTTTTTCTCACCCTAACCAGGAACCCCTGTATTGGGACAGTGGGACAAATTTATTAGATGACCATCCAATGTAAAGTTTATGGCATGGCTGATCTAAATTAACAGTAACAATAATTACCAAAATCATTTTTTATGTTTCTGTAATGGTTAATCCACAGATCTTAGCAGCCAATAAATCAGCAACCATGGGCTCGTCTAAGTAGCTGCCTAGTACGTTTAAAATTAAAATAATGAGTGCCTGCAAACTGGGAAAAGGCTATCTTTCTATAGCCTTTCAGGTATCTTCAATTTGTAATGCTATTAACAAACGGCAGTTAAAGGGAACAGTGAGGTCTGAAAGACAATTGCTTGTAGGAAATGAAAGAAAAATAAAACCTCCTGCCTAACTGGAAGAGTTTTGTTTCATGCATCATTGCCACAAAATTGAAAATTTATATCTAAATAAAGATCCTGGAAACAAGTCCTACTGGCCCATGAAGTTAAAACAGAACTTTTTTTTTGCCAAAACAGGAAAGGATGCAGAATTTAATTAAAACACATTTTCAACTGTTAAGCAATAGGATGGCTCAGTTATGCTTTGAGCCTATGTTTCAGCCAGTGGCAAGGGGAACATTTACAGGTAAAGAGAAGCAGGTTATCTTAAATGCAAGCAAATTCTCTCCCAAATGCCCCAACCCAAAAAAGCTGAAGACGCAAAGAGGACAGCATCTACAACAGGATAATGAGCCTAAACACAGCTTTAAATTTACAATGGACTACATGACAATGTGCAAGTTGAAGATTTTGGCATATCCCTAACAGGTCAGGGCACTAAAGTATAATCCATTTCCTTATCCAAAAACAGAAAGGAAAAGCTTTTTTTTCTGGAGTAACTTCCATTCATGTCCCTTCAGATAAGGCTATTGTTAGTTTGCCAGTTTTATATACTTTTTTTTTTGTTGTTGTTGAATTGCATAATAAATATTGAAACAAATATGTTACAACTATACTGTATACCCAGTAACTACATCATTACCTACTGTGGAAATCACTTACATTCTAAACGTAATCCTCATCTACAGTGTTTGGTTTGTTTGGTTTGTTTTTGTGTCAGATTGCCAGCTGGTTCAGTTTCCTCCTGGCTGCTCAAGACTGGACCTCTGTGAGTCAGACCACACTGAATCATGCAACAATATACATCACCTGCAGATTCAAAATGTTAGTGTCTGGAAAAATCTTGATCAGGAATACAGGGTTTCAAAGTCTATACTTCATCAGTGTTTTGAGGACTTCACATTCCTCCCCCTGAGATTCTGACAGAACGAGAAGCCTTTAACAAGGCTCAGAAAAGTATGGAACAACCATGTAACAAAATACAACTTCCTGTTCAAAGAGGAAGCTTAATATATATACATATCAGGTCCATCTAATCACAAATACCTAGGAGAAATTGAAAATGCATCGCAAGCAGGAGCTCAGGTCTCAGGAGGTTAAAGAGTTTACTATGTGCTGACACACAGGGTGCGCTGACCATTTTTTAAAAAAAAAATTTTTCAAAGTGTAAATATAGTCAAACAACTCTACAGCTCAAAATGTTTAGCAATTATTAACAACAGAAAAGGATCTTTGTTGGATATGAGTAAATAAAGGGTAAAAACCCCACCTGCAGTGGCTTTTTGCCCCACAATTTGAGAACCACTAAATTAAAGGTTCCTGAGGAAATTTGTGGTATTTTTAGATCACAAGAGAGCGATGACAGGAAATATCAGATGGGCAACAAATGCTTGTGGAAGGAAGGAATAGTTAATTGTCATGATTTTAACCTCAAACCTATCTGACTGCTTCTTTTTTGACACTTACATGTAATTAGAAGAGTAATTATTGGGTTGGGCCTGAAGAGAAAGCTGCACCGTAATAACAAGTGTTTCAAAAGCAAAGCTTCTTTTAAAGTGGTGCTGAGTTAGTACCCACAAGACACGGCTTATTCTTGTGGCCCCCAGGTAAGCATGAGTCAGAGTATCTGGAATGAACTGCCATACAGTAAGCCTAAATTTTGGCCTTTTAGTAATAAGTGTCTCAATAAAAGCAGTCTTAAGTGTTTTTCCAATTAATGCAAGATTAGCGGGATCTGAATCAGACTTGTTAAGCCAGATCTGTGCAATCGTGCAAAGCTTTGGGTCTTGTTTTTCAATGACTCACCGTATATCCATCCAATTGTTATTGGATGGATACACGGTGAGTCATTGAAAAACCGTATATCCATCCAATTGTTATTGACTGACACACAGAAAGAAGGAGAAGATTGTTCCCACTACAAACATAATGATCAACAGGAAATGCATGAATACAAATTCAGTTTTGCCCAAGAAGAATTAATTAAGAAATGGAGTAATCAGTATCGGTCTATTTTTACACACTACTCAGGATAGTTCTTCTTTATAGTGAAAAACAAGCATAGGAAAGTTGTGGGAAAGGTAATCAGAGCTCTCACCTCTGTGATGAGAAGGAGGCTGAGAAAAAAACAAATGGAGCAGAGCTAAAGCAGTAGTAATGCTTAATGCAAACCTGTGTATCTGCACCCAATAAGATGACCATGATGAAGAAACATATAGCCCATAATTGAGGTAAAGGCATCATAGCTACTGCACACGGATAGGCAATAAATGCCAAGCAAGGTCCTCTTTGTAGAAATAGGTTCAGTCATTGATGACAACTTAAATATTTTTGGTTAAAACTGCCTACTGCAGCTACCAAGGACTCCCTGCCCTGTTCCACTTCCACTTCCTTTGTTATTTTAGTTGTGTGCTTAGGGTCATTGTCTTATTGGAAGGTGAACCTTTGGCCCAGGCTGAGGTCCTGAGCACTCTGGAAGCGTTTTTTTTCCAGGATATCGTTGTACTTGGCCGCATTCATCTTTCCTTCAATGGCAACCAGTTGTCCTGTCCCTGCACCCCCAATAGCATGATGCTGCCACCACCATGTTTCACCGTTGGGATTGTATTGGGCAGGTGATGAGCAGTGCCTTGTGTTCTCCACACATACCGCTTAGAATTGATGCCAAAAGGTTCAATCTTTGTGTCATCAGACCAGAGAATCTTATTTCTCAAAGTCTGGGAGTCCTTCATGTGTTTTTTGGCAAACTCTATACAGGCTATCATATGTCTTGCACTGAGGAGAGGTTTCCATCGGGCCACTCTGCCATAAAACTCAGACTGGTGGAGGGCTGCAGTGATAGTTGACTTTGTGGAACTTTCTCCCATCTCTGCATCTCTGGAGCTCAGCACAGTGATCTTTGGGTTCTTTTTTACCTCTCTCACCAACGCTTCTCCCACAATTGCTCAGTTTGGCTGGATGGCCAGGTCTAAGAAGACTGCTGGTCATCCCAAACTTCTTCCATTTAAGGATTATGGAGGCCACTGTGCTCTTAGGAACCTTGAGTGCTGCAGAAATTCTTTTGTAACCTTGGCCAGATCTGTGCTTTGCCACAGTTCTGTCTCTGAGCTCCTTGGGCAGTTCCTTCGACCTCATGATTCTCATTTGCTCTGACATGCACTGTGAGCTGTGAGGTCTTATATAGACAGGTGTGTGCCTTTCCTAATCAAGTCCAATCAGTTTAATTAAACACAGCTGAACACCAATGAATGAGTAGAACCATCTCAAGGAGGATCAGAAGAAATGGACAGCATGTGAGTTAAATATGAGTGTCACAGCAAAGGGTCGAATACTTATGACCATGTGATATTTCAGTTTTTCTTCTTTAATAAATTTGCAAAAATTTCTACATTTCTGTTATTTTCTGTCAAGATGGGGTGCTGAGTGTACATTACTGCGAAATAAAATAAACTTTTTTGATTTTAGCAAATGGCTGCAATGAAATAAAGGGTGAAAATTTTAAAGGGGTCTGAATATTTTCCAAACCCACTGTAAGCAGTAGTTGTTTGCAGGACTGTATAGAGTCTTGAAAAGATTCTTTTTCAGATGACTGTATACATTATGCTGTATGAGCAGCGGCATTTCATGTTTTTACTGCAACATATATTTCCCTGTCAGATTACACACGGAAACCTTGGTTGTACAGCTCTCAGTCCTCTTGGATGAAACCAGCTACATGTAAAAACATAATTCCTGAGATGGGAAAGAGAACTTTCACACCTAATTATGCAATTAATCTATCATTCCTGTCTCTCGTTTTATTGTGCGTGACAAGGTGTCTCACTAAGCTGAGAATTCAAAGCTAGGGTTAAAGTTGCCCTTAAGGCAACACTTACACCTTCACATGGTAGAACTGGCTTGTTTTTTAAAGTGTTTCAACACCTCTGCCACATTCGTGAATGAAAAGAGTCTCTGGACATAACACGAGATTTGAGTTGCCTTAATAAGTCAAGTCAAATTGATTTTTATGGCACTAATCAGACACAAGGTAATTCAGAGTGCTTTACAACAGGACAGATCACACACATGGGAACTTGAGTGACATCCCATTCTTAATCCATAGTTTAATATGATGTTGGCCCATCCCTTGTAGCTATAACAGCTTCAACCCTTCTGTGAAGGATTTCCCACAAAGTTTGGGAGTGTTTTTATGGGAATTTTTGGCCAGAACCATTTATGAGATCAGACACTGATGTTGGATGAGAAGGCCTGGCTCAAAGTCTCCATTCTAATTCATCCCTAAGGTGTTCTGTTGGGTTGAGGTCAGGACTTTGTGCAGGCAAGTCAGGTTTTTCCACACCAAACTCGCTCATCCATGTCTTTATGGACCTTGCTTTGTGCACTGGTGCATAGTCATGTTGGAACAGGAAGAGGCCATCCCGAAATTGTTCCCACAAAGTGGGGAGCATTAAATTGTCTAAAATGTTTTGTTATGCTGAAACATTAAGAGTTCCTTTCACTAAAATTAAGGGGCCAAGCCCAACTCATTAAAAAAAAAAACGCACACCAAAATCTACCATCCACCAAACTTTACATTTGGCACAAAGCAGTCAGACAAGAACCGTTCTTCCGGCAAACACCAAATCCAGACTCATCATTTGGATTATCAGACGGAAAAGTGTGATTTTTCACTCCAGAGAACACATCTCCACTTCATGTGGTCCAGTGGCAGCATGCTTTACAGCAACCCTTTGGATTGCACTTCGTGATGTAATGCTTGAATGCAGCTGCTCGGCCATGAAAATCCATTCCATGTTCACAGATGTCTAGTTATATACATTTGGTGTGCAGTAAAACTATGGGAAGATCCAGTCCTCTACAGATATGCCTTGACCATATGTGAACACAGGGAACCAACCACTAGAAGTTGAAACAAATAAAAGGTTAAAACATTTACATGAGTGGTCGAGAAAGATTGAGACAGTGCCTGGCTGTGTCCCAAAATCTGCACTCTCCTTGATTGAAAAAAAATCTGTCTGAACACTATGGCATTACCAAAAAAAAATTGCCTGTAAGAAAGACCTGATGTAATGCCACTTCCCTGCTGTATTTTTCCACTCAGACAGGAGGACCTTGAGTGTTTAAGATTAGCACTGTGGCTAATAAAGCAAAGCAGCTGCGCAGTCTCTGCTATGGCATGTGCTTCAAAGAGGCCTCTTTAAGCTGCCAGCTGAAGATTTGTAGCAGTGGGTCATATATCACATGAAAACAATATAAATATTTCTTAATGCAAACAGGCATGCAGTGGGAATAACTGAACCTAAACAGCCTTTAATGTCTGCACACTTGTTTTAATACATAGCATTTATAATTAGATGCAGGTTCTGTTTTGTCTTCACATCTATGCATGTGCAGCTGTTTTCATTCACTTTGTAATAAAAAAATTTTTTAAATGCATTTCTCTGACCTCTGACTCCTGTTTTCTCCATTAATAATTTACTACATTTATTTTGTTAGTGATAAATGATAATTATTTTTTTTTTTTTTTTTAAAGAATGATCACTTCATAAATGAGTTTACAGCACAGCCCCAGACTCAGATAAGAGAAAACATCCTTGGCTTTACATTTTCTCAAAGAGAAAAAAACCTATGAGTGGGCTTGCATGACTTGCCACTCATGCTGACAGAGCAGAGCTCAGACACTATGCAGGCAGAGAGCAGCAAAACTGTCTGTGCACCTGTGCGAGTAAATACTGAATCAGCCTTAATCATTAATGCTGACAGAGAATGAGAGAGCAAATTACACATATGAAAAAGACCGACAACTTAACTGGGACATGAATGCTCAGGTACAGGTGTGAACAAGGATCGTTTGTGCGGCATCACTCTTCATTAACTTAAAAATTAATAAGTGGAATGAAAAGGCTGTCTCTTGCCTTTACACAGTCATGTGAACAAAGGTTTCATAGGACTCCGTGCAGTCCTGTGAAAAACTAAGTACACCGACTTAATGCTTCCCTAGGAACTAAGATGCTAAGTAGCAGCCAGGTGCTGACAATTAAATACGCTTGATTAACTGATCATCAGCAAGTGTGAGCACCTCTATAAAAGTAATATAAAGGTTTTGGCAGTTTGCTGGTCTTGAGCATTCAAATGTGTGTTAACACAATACCAAGGAGGACAGACATCAGCAGTGATGTCAGAGAAGCAATGGCTGCTGCCCATCAGTCGGGGAAGTGTTATAAGACCATTTCCAAACAATCTGAAGTCCATTATTCTACAGTGAGAGTCCCGGGAGTGGACAATTAGTCACAAAGCCACATAACTAGAGAGGGGAAAAAAATGTTTCCCCAAATGTTCTTCAAAATGAAGACTGTGTGTTCTAGCATTCAGAGCCACCATTTTATGCCAATCTGACAGGCAAATCATTAAAATCATGACAGTCATATGTGGAAATCACTAGACGGAAGAAATTAAAGTATATAGTAGGTGAACACTGTGAATTTCTTATAAAAATTGCCTTATAACATAAAAAAAATCTTCTGGTCTTTACCAGGTTTTAAAAAGCGGGAACTACAACCTCAGACGAACTTCAAAGCATGACATATTACACTGTCATTACTATGGATGGTATTCTAACCATACCATCTGGAAGGCCTGGGTTCGATTCCACCTTGGCCCAGGCCTCTCCCTCTCTCTGTGTGGAGTTTGCATGTTCTCCCCGTGCTTGCGTGGGTTTCCTCCGGGTACTCCAGTTTCCTCCCACATTCCAAAGACATGCACTTACTGGGGTTAGGTTAATTGGCTAATCTAAATTGCCCATAGGTGTGACTGAGTGCATGAATGTGAGTGTGAAAGGTTGTCTGTAACTCCGTGTTGGCCCTGCAACAGGCTGGCGACCTGTTCAGGGTGTACCCTGCTACTCGCCCTATGACAGCTGGGATAGGCTCCAGCCCCCCCGCGACCCTTAACAGGATGTGCGGAAGCTAATGGATGGATGGATGGATGGATGGATGGATTACTATGGATAGCGTGACTAGTCAAATAGATGATTAATCGAAATTATTGTCACTAGTTGGTACCAGACGTACTAGTTGGTTAGCCTTATTATTAAGGTTTTAATTGATACCCAGTGCCAGTAAATGTTTGTCCTAAATGATATGAGCCATCTGGCAACAGATGGAGCTGCAGCCCTGACATCGTCATAGAAAAGTGCCAAAACTCTGTTAATCTTGACCTGATACTTTCGTTAGTTATTTTTGAAGTTTTACAATGTAACCTGAAGAGCACTTCTGGATAAACACCCTTCCTTCCCTGCATTTCCAGCTACAGTAGTTCCCCAAAGTTTTTACTAAGAAGCAAAAAAAACCAAAAAACTATAGGGACAAATATTTGCCTTCACTGCTGAACTGATCTGAAGAGCCTGCAAATCATGCAGTTGGATCTCCAACTTTTTTTGCCTGGTCTGATGCTAATGAAGTAAGCTGCATTCAGTTTCAGGAACTCATCACACCTCATACCAACTGTGAGCATGGTGGTGGAGGGGCGATGATTTGGGTTTATTTTGCACCCACATGACCTGGATACCTTACAGTCATTGAGTCAACAATGAACTCCTCTACCAAAGTATTCTAGAGTCAAATCTGTCCAACATTGGGAAATTAGGTCATGAAACAGGACAATGATCACAAACACTGCAAGAAAAGAAAGAACTGAGCAGTTACAATGACCCAGTCAAGGTTGAGACCTCAACCTGTTTAAAATGCTGTGGTGGGACCATCGGTAATTCTATTGAAACACTCCAAAAGGCATCAACAAAACAAATGCAGTGAAAACCATCCGCAGAGTAAAAAAAACAAACATTTTTAACCAGACTGTAAACATAGTTATTTCTGTAATTTGACATTTGAAATGCTTAAAAAAGTACGTTCTCACAATTCAGATTTTTTATTTTAAAGCCAATTTTTTTATTTTGTTATTTGTTGATCAAATTATTGGGTAAGATGTTACAATTCCTTGATTCAGTAAGTAATTCACTTTATTCAACTCAGTCTCCTACAAATCATCTTTAATTCAATTCAGTTTCATGTACAGTACCAGTCAAAGGTTTAGACACACTCACCCTTTTATATGAATGGGTGAGTGTGTCCTTCAGGGTGACTGGTACTGTACATGAAACTGAATTGAATTAAAGAGAAACCCCCAACAATCAGACGATCCCCTTATGAGCAAGCACTTGGCAACTGTGGGAAGGAAAGACTCCCTTTAATCAGGAAGAAACCTCCAGCAGATCCAGGCTCAGGGAGGGGCAGCCATCTGCTGTGACCGGTTGGGGGGAGCAAAGTGAATAGTTATTTGCTCTTGATGGTTAGTTCTATACTAATGAGATTATATGTAGGAGATTATGAGGATGCTGCACTACCACAAGTGAATAGTCTACACAGCCAGCGACGCTTCTTTTTTTTCTTTTTGGGTATTTCCTCTGGACCATCTAGTTTGTTAACATCAGCCTCTTTCTCTTGTTGGCTTTCCAGAGTCTCCTGCAGAGTCTCACTTAGGGCCTCAGGAGCATTCGTGTTCTCCTGTTTTTGCTTCTCTACGATTTCCATGTAGGAAGCTTTGGTGGTTTCCAGCTCTTGCTTCAAAGCATTTTCTTCACTAAGGGCTTCACTGGTGCAGAGCTTAGCTTTGAGCTCTGCAATCTCACAGCAGGCTCGCTCTTCGTCCTCTTTGTGTTTTGCAGCCTCCTCTTCAAGCTGTCTCTGAGCTGTGAGGAGCTGCTCCTGGAGCTGGTTGATCTGCTCCTGCTGTTTCTTGCACTGGGTTTCTAAGTCAGCCTCTCTGGTTGCTTTGAGTTCTACAGAGTCTGTGTGTGGGGCCTCCATGGTTTGTGTAGAAGCCTCCACATGCAGCTCTGCAGCATGGTGGCTGCTCAGTACCTCCAGTGCATCAAAGGTCTTGCCTGGTTGGGCAGTTATGGGATTTTTACCTGCAACATCTGTTGTATTAGCAGTGCCTTCGATAGGAGCTTCACTCAGCTGAGCTGTGAAGTTCTCCTCTGTGTAAGATTCGGGTCTGTTCCTGCAAGCCTCTTTCAGCTGTGTTTGGAGAACTTGAATTGTGTTCTCTGCATTTTGTCTGCAGCATTTCAACTGCAGCTGAACCCAATCCAGCTGGACCTTGTACTTGGCAGCTTTGTCACTCACAGGAAGAAAGCAAAAATATATCTTTTTACTGAGGAAAATGACAAAAAAGTAACGCACAGTGACTTGGATAAGTAACTACTGGACTGCAAATAGTAATGTATTAGATTACTCATTACCGAAAAAAGTAGTCAGATTAGAGTTACTTAGTAACGCGTTACTGACATCACTGGTGGTCATCCCAGCAAATTCACCCCAAGATCTGACTGATGCAATGTTCAGAGAAACTGCAGAAACCAGAGAAACAATAGCTATATCTCATAGTTTACAGACCTCAGTATTTTGATGAGAGTACAATTAGAGCAAGACCAATTACGGCTTATTTGAAAGGGTTGGAATGAGAAAGCCTCTCTAGAAAGAACATGGCAGCACAGCATAGGTTTACAAAGTTGCATCTGAACAAAACACAGAACTTCTGGTACAATATCTTGGACAGAACAGACAAAAGGGGAGATGTCTGGCCATAATGCACAGTATCACGTTTGGCAAAAACCAAACGCAGTATATCAAAACAGATACCTCATACCAGCTGTCAGTGATGGAGGGGTAATGATTTGGGCTTGTTCTGTAGCCACAGGACCTGAGCCCCTTGAACTCCTCTGTACACCAAAGTATTCTAGAGTCTAATATGAGGGCGTCTGTCTGAAAGGTAAAAACATAGCTGAAAGTGGGTAATGAAACAGGACAATGATCCCAAACAACAGCAGCAAATCTACAACAGAATGGCTGGAACAGAAAAGATTCAAGGTGTTGCAATGCAGATCTCAACATGACTGAAATGTTGAGATGGGACCTTAAGAGAGCTGTGCACAAATGAACACATGCAAACGTCAATTAACTGAAGCAGTGCTGTAAGAAGAGGTGGACAAAATTCCTCCACAATGAGAGACTGAAAAAGTCATACAGGAAATTGTTTACTTCAGATGTGTAAGTTGGTGGTTGTAAATGTTTACGATATTATGTCATAAAGTAACTATAGATACAGGTTTACATTCACTTTATTGCTTTAACTGAGAATGCAATGTCTGTCTATGGTTAGTCAGGTCTACAAAAAAACCCTATTCCTCGTTAAGTTTCTCACCACTGGAGCAGTAATAACAGTGCTTTGATTGAGTACACTTTTCAGCCACAGCTCTCATATTTATTCTATCAACAGGTCATTAACAATTTGTCTTTTACAGGGGTTGGACAATGAAACTGAAACACCTGGTTTTAGACCACAATAATTTATTAGTATGGTGTAGGGCCTCCTTTTGCGGCCAATACAGCGTCAGTTCGTCTTGGGAATGACATATACAAGTCCTGCACAGTGGTCAGAGGGATTTTAAGCCATTCTTCTTGCAGGATAGTGGCCAGGTCACGACGTGATGCTGGTGGAGGAAAACGTTTCCTGACTCGCTCCTACAAAACACCCCAAAGTGGCTCAATAATATTTAGATCTGGTGACTGTGCAGGCCATGGGAGATGTTCAACTTCACTTTCATGTTCATCAAACCAATCTTTCACCAGTCTTGCTGTGTGTATTGGTGCATTGTCATCCTGATGCACGGCACCGCCTTCAGAATACAATGTTTGAACCATTGGATGCACATGGTCCTCCAGAATGGTTCGGTAGTCCTTGGCAGTGACGCGCCCATCTAGCACAAGTATTGGGCCAAGGGAATGCCATGATATGGCAGCCCAAACCATCACTGATCCACCCCTATGCTTCACTCTGGGCATGCAACAGTCTGGGTGGTACGCTTCTTTGGGGCTTCTCCACACCGTAACTCTCCTGGATGTGGGGAAAACAGTAAAGGTGGACTCATCAGAGAACAATACATGTTTCACATTGTCCACAGCCCAAGATTTGCGCTCCTTGCACCATTGAAACCGATGTTTGGCATTGGCACGAGTGACCAAAGGTTTGGCTATAGCAGCCCGGCCGTGTATATTGACCCCGTGGAGCTCCCGACGGACAGTTTTGGTGGAAACAGGAGAGTTGAGGTGCACATTTAATTCTGCCGTGATTTGGGCAGCCGTGGTTTTATGTTTTTTGGATACAATCCGGGTTAGCACCCGAACATCCCTTTCAGACAGCTTCCTCTTGCGTCCACAGTTAATCCTGTTGGATGTGGTTCGTCCTTCTTGGTGGTATGCTGTCATTACCCTGGATACCGTGGCTCTTGCTACATCACAAAGACTTGCTGTCTTGGTCACAGATGCGCCAGCAAGACATACACCAACAATTTGTCCCCTTTGAACTCTGGTATGTCACCCATAATGTTGTGTGCATTGCAATATTTTGAGCAAAACTGTGCTCTTACCCTGCTAATTGGACCTTCACACTCTGTTCTTACTGGTGCAATGTGCAATTAATGAAGATTGGCCACCAATTTAGCCATGAAACCTCCCACACTAAAATGACAGGTGTTTCAGTTTCATTTTCCACCCCCTGTACATTGCAGTAGTTGCAGACTTTTTCTTCAGTTGTATTTGAGATTCGTAATGAAGATGACACGGCCTATAAGGTCTATAAGGTACAAATTAGCCTAGCCACATTACTAGTTAGCACAGCTAACTACTCTGCAGCTGTACGTCAGTGTAATTACATGTTCTGCATAGCTAGCATGTAGTAACTTATCTGTAATATGTATAACTCCAGCAAACCTTTTGTATCTTCAACCTTTTAACGTGCAGCTACTGCTGCTTCCTCTTGCCAGTTCAAATGCATGTAAAACAGTGCATGTGGGTGTTACACAAGTGTTTGCAGTGAAATCACAGCAAGGTGGAAATTTCTGATCATCATATTTCAGACAATTCTATGCTCTCATAGAAGCCAGTCACTCAAAAACAACCTGCAGCGTGAGTTTCACGACACAGTGAATGCCCATCGTACCTGTATTCTGTTACAACATGCACAATCTCTATACATCAAATATTCAAATTATTTACACACAGGGAGACATGCTTAAAAGATGTTAATACTCAACTGCAAACGTACATTTGGAATAAAATCAGTTTAATTGTTGGTTTAAGCAAACAAGGGGATGTGATTTTTTCCTCTCTACTTGGATAATAAATAATTTATCTTGTGCAGGACATTGAACTACATGGTGTACATGTTCTGCTTGCAGTGGTGTTCATATATTTAACATCACTCATGTCCTTTGGGTAAAGACTTTCCTCTCAGCTGCTGGGCCTGAGGATGAATGATCTTGCACTCAACAGTGTGGACGCTGTATTAAAGGTATATGAAAAGGTCAGTTTCACATGTCTTCTGTTCAGTAAACCTGAGCAAATAAAGCTTTTCACCTCTTAAAGTGATCAAGTTTCATCTTATGTTAATCTGATTTCTTTTCTTTTGTTAGGATCGTATCTATTTTGATTGTAAATATATATTCACACAATGAAGCCGGACTTGCTGACTTAACCTGAATGCTGACTTAAACCAGCATTATTTTTTGTTGACCAGAAATGACACAAGTATCTCCCAAAAGATAAGACAAAGTACAAGAGGCAACACTGTGGGAAAAAATATTTCTCACTTTTTATTTACCTTTGAAGAAAAAGTGGCATGTCAAAAATTATTCACACCCTTTGAAATGATCAATAGGAAAGCCTTTATTGGCTATTACCACAATCAAATGTTTCCTTAAATAGCTGACCAGCTTTTTGCATGTCTCCACTGGTATTTTTACTCATTCATCTTTAGCGATGACCTCCAACTCCTTCAGATTTGAGGGTCTCCTTGTCATCACCCTGATTTTTAGTTCCCGCCACAGATTCTCAGTTGGATTCAAGTCAGGACTCTGGCTGGGCCACTGCTAAACAATGTTTTTGTCTGCTAACCATTTCTTCACCACTTTTGCTGTGTTTTGGGTCGTTGTCATGCCGAAATGTCCACTGTGCTCAAGGCCAAGTTTCTCTGCAGACTGCCTGATGTTGTTGAGAATGATGTACTGCTCTTTTTTCATGGTGCCATTTACTGTGATTAGGTTTCCTGGTCCACTTGTTGAAAAACACCCCCAAATCATTAGGCTCCCACCACCATCTTTGACAGTGGGGATGGTGTTTATAGGGTTGAAGGCTTTTCCTTTTTTACACCAAATAAAGGATACATCATTGTGGCCAAACAATTCAATTTTTGTTTCATCTGACAATAAAACAGAAGACCAGAAGTCTTCTTCTTTTTCCAGATGAGCATTTGCAAAGGCCAAGCGGGCTTTTGTGTGCCTTTTCTGGAGAAGTGGCGTCCTCCTTGGTCTGCGTCCGTGAAACCCATCAGTGTGCAGTGCCAGTGGACTGTCTTGAGACGTTGCCACCAGAAGTGCCCAGATTCACCAGGATGGCCTTGGTGGTGATCCTTGGATTCTTTTTCACCTCTCTCGCTATCCTCCTGGTCAGCATAGGTGTCACATTTGGCTTCTGACCACGTCCTCTGAGATTTTCCACAGTGCAGAACATCTTGTATTTTTGAATAATACTTTGCACTGTAGCCACTGGAACTTGAAAACATTTAGATATGGCCTTATAAGCCCTTTCCTGACTTGTGGACAGCTGCAGGTCCTTAGTCTTAGCCATGACTGTCCACAAACCCACTGCAGAGAGCTGATATTTTCCACCTGTTGAGTAAAACAGCTGCTCCCAATGAATCATGGTAATTAGGATGCTGTAGAACAGCTTGGACAATTAGAAATGGTATAGGACTTTGGATTTTGCCATTGACTGACAGTTTGCAAAGGGTATGAATAATTTTGGACATGCCACTTTTTCTTCAAATGTAAATAAAAGCTGAGAAACATTTTACCCACAATGATGCCTCTTGTACTTCGTCTTATCATCTTCTGGGAGATGCCTGTGTCATTTCCAGTCAACAAAAAAAACTGCTGGTTGAATAACAGTAACTCTAAGTCAAACTTTGCCTGGGGTATGAATAATTTTGGGCTTCACTGTATAGGTTCCTGGAGGGGAAAAGCTTTGTTGAAATACACTGATATTGACATAAAACATTGACTTAAAGAAAAAACTGACACCATTTGGCTCACAATGTTTTTTTTCATAGATTCATTTTAATATTAGAATTACATTTACTTTTACATTTTGGACAAATCCACACTCTATAATTGATAAAATTCAGGGTAAAATTCACCAGATGTCAGGCTCACCTTGTTTTTGGGATGAAGAGGAGTTCAGATAACATACAACGCATCTGTGTGGAATGATTTAAGAATGAAAATGACCCAAATGCTTTTTCTCCCCCCCCTCCCTTTTTTTGACACTCCAACAAATGAAGCATTTTATATTCACCTCTAATGGCAGCATGATAAGACCATCACTGAATACTCATTAATAAGCTATGGATGGACACAGAAACATACAACAAATATCTGAAGAAAGTTTTTCAAACTGAGACGAAAACATAAAGAAGTTTTTCCCTAGTTTCATCAAAAATATTAAGCATGATTAAACCTTCAGCTGTGCATTCAAAACTCAAGGAGAGTCTACAACAGTGAGTCACTCAGGCCTCACTTTGATGAGTTAAGAGTACCTGCAGCTCCTTTAGGTCCCTCATTTCATCATGCTCAAGCATATTTGGCACTCATTCAAATCATAAATTCATATAATAGTCACAAAGTTAGCCCAAACTGTATGTAAATACACAAATCAGTCACAAAAATGTACAGCTCAGACCCGTACATGTACATCACCCTCTGGTGGCAATTACACCCAGACAAAAACAAACCAGATTTTAAAAAAATACACAATAATAATAATAATAATATGATATTACAGTTTTCTGATACTTTTCAGTATTTTAACAAAGATCTATCTTGTAGCATGGACAGGAAGTTGAGGTTTTACAATATGTCATTGTCATGATGATGGTGATGGAAAGCACTGATGAAGACTGCAATGTGTAACTGCTGGCCTTTTCTTTCTGTTCCCTGTATGCTTTAAACCAAACACATTCACTCCTTCTATATTAAAAAAAAAAAAAAAATCCCCTCCCCCAACACACACACACACACACATACACACACACACACACACACACACACACACACCCTAACAGAAGAAACGGCAGCTGAGGAGAAATCAGATGGTTGCGGAGCTCAGCATCATCACCTGACGATTTAGTGACAAAGACAATAACCTTATAATTCACAATGCATGCTACACAGCACACAAGTCATGATTCACACCTTTTCAGTCACACTGAATTTGGCTTTTTCACTGCTGAACAAATTTTAAGATCATGGTCTGTATCAAGTGGCCTTAAAAAAAAAATTAAAAAAAAAAGCTCTGAAATATTCAGATTTGATTTCAACAACTTAAAAGAATGGTCCCACATTTTTAGGAAAATGCTCATCTGCATTCATATCAAGAGTTGGATGAGAACGAGAACAATACCAATCTCATGTCTTTGCAGTAAATATAAAGCTGCAGCTTGGAGACTGAGTTTAGTGTAAAGATTGTAAGCTATCTAGAACGAGTGGCCCTGTTTATGTGTAAAGGTAGTGGAATCTGCCTGGCAACACCTCTAAAGCTCAGTAATTTTTATTTTAACTATAGTGCTTAAATTAGATCACCTGTCATAAAAAACAAGAAAACACAAATATTTTACAAAATCTGCCAAAAACGTATTTAAAAATCATATTGTTATTTATTAGGCAAATAAATGAATTAATATTTTTATACCCAAATTTGAGCCAGCACACTGGACTTCTCTGAGAAGTCAGAAATTAATCAAGCATAGCACTTAACCGCAAAGATTTTTTTTTCTGTTCACAAGCGTGAGTAAATAATTGCAATTTGGCATCTTCATAATAAAAAAATAATAATGTGCTTTACAATTTTTTCTCCTGCTTTTTTGTAAAACAGTAAATTTGAAAATAATTATATTTTAGCACTAAAAACATAATTTTAATTGAAGAAAGTGAAGTGCCAAAGATTTTAAAGTCAAAAGGCCCAAACTTTACAGGATAAGTAAGGATTTTTAAATCCTGCAAGAAAAAAAAAAGGGATCCTTTCGTAATAACTGCAAGGGGTGAATTATTTAATATTTTGCTGAGGGCAAGCAAAAAACAAAACTGAAATTCTATTTTATTTGTTACTTAGCACAAGTGCACTGTCCAAGGTAACTAAGGTTGCCAGAATTAGCTGATAACTTAGCACTCAACCCTCTGCTCAAAAAGTCCAATAAAACTCATCGTGGCAGCTCTGCTAAAACTGAGGCTTCAAAACAGGACTTCACAAACTACTAACAGTGCATACACTCATCTTTGCTATACAATCTACAGCACAGACATGAGAGCGGTATCAGTCTAACTCTTAGTAAGAAAGCAAATATTCATGCATCCTAAAAACTTCTCTAACAAACATCATTTAAAAATAAATAAATAAATAAAATAGTGATTTATGACCATCAGGATTTATCACAAATTACAACACAAATTACTAAATGCCATTTTCCTTTCAGTCTCCAAACGTTCAAGAGGTGCTGATTTTCTTGTCTCCTACAGGATGCTGCCATAAACAGCAGTAAAAAGATTTCATCAGCTTGAAAATGCAAGGCACAACAAGATTTTATTTTATTATTATTTTTTTTTTTTAAATGGACAAGATACGCAATTACACTTTCACAATAAACACAAAGGTTTTTTTTTTTGTTTGTTTGTTTTATTTTTTACACAACCTCTTCAATAAATGCTGTCTGGGGAACCTAATGCGAGGACTTGTGGCCACTTGCCCTGCAGATTGCACAAGCAGAAACAACCATACTCATAAGTATCACTTAACAACCTCATAGACACCTGTGTGAATCATGCCCCGGGTATAAATACCGAAGTTTATGAAAATTAAATGCTTGAGATAACATCGGCACCGGGCCAATCACAGTGACTAATGAGGTGGGTGCCGTTATCTTATGGCCCCTGAGTCCGTTTGAACTCGGCAGTGATGAGATATCATCAGTGCTTTGGAGCTGACTGATTAATGACTGGTCTGATTGGTAGTTACTGTTTTAGAACAAAAAAATGGTTACATTTCAACATGGATTTTTTTTTTTTTTTTTAAATACAAAACCACATGCAACATTATTCTGAGAATCTGGATGATTGACTTGCTGACTTTATGATACGTCGCCACTGCTTAGAAAAATGTAATACAATAAACTCTGAAGTACTGGCAATGGTGACCTAAAGTATGGCACAGTTAATGTGAGCTAACTGACGATCAAGAAAACTGTTTTTTTTTTTCCTTTTTCTTTTTACTTTCAAAGTTAAATTCACTCTACTGAGGCTCATTAAGGAACACTGTATCTGAAGTAAGACTGCTGATTCACAGAAGAACAGGTGATTTCAACACATTTAAGCTTGCACCCCTTTATACATTTCACACTTCCAATATTAGTCCAATTTGGATTGGCAAAACAATGAATTACATACTATTGCAGAAATGTAAACATCCCTCTGATGTGTCACACTAATATCTTTGCAAACCTAGTAAAAACAAATGATAGCTACAAGTTGGCCTTTTTTAATACAGGAGAGTTTCCTTTTTTTTAATTAAATGTCAGTAAAGCAAAAGTACTTTTGTTTTTATGTGATGTTACAATTAAGAAATAATTGTTGTTGGGGGGGTGAATTACAAAACTTTGTATTCACTTACTAAAAATAAAACATTAGCAGATTATTTTACTTTGGCAGCCAATTAACTGATTTGTTGACCATTTTGATAAGTAATCAGTTATCTTTAAAGCAAAAATACCTCAAATTTGCTGATTACAGCTAATCAAATCTGAGAAATCTGAGCATTTACTGCTTTTTCTTGAAAGTAACAATAATAACAGTTAAAAACTTTGTTTCATATCAGTGAAAATTAAATATCTGTAGCAGGAACTGAAATATATATGTTTCAGAGAATAGAAGAACTTGGGCTGAAGTTTTAGCTTCACATAAGCAATTTCTGATCTAAGCACCAATCATAAACATAAGCCCATTATTAAAAATCCTGTGTTGTCACGCTCTAAGGCGATGCTATTTGTTGATTAAAAAAAAAATAAAATCAAAAATTTCATTGTATCAGCAGAGTTATCTTATCTTTATCTTTCAGACACACGAAACAATCAGATTACTCTAATATTGATGTGTGGTCATTTGACTCTGCTGGGATCAGCTGGTTGTGTTTGTGGCGTTTCAAACAGGTGTTGCCAACAGGGAAGCTGCACAGTGCCCTCTGGTGGACAAACTATCCAACCGCAATACTGAAAATGTGGCTGAAGGAGGTTTCTTTTTGGTTTCTTCTTTTTTATTTTATTTTTTTAATTATCATCTAATATAAATCCCAATACTGAAAGATCAGCAAATAGCTAATATTGGCCAATAATATATGCCTACCAATAATTTGGCTGGGCTCTACCCATTATTAATATTAATACAGCTTTAGAGATTATTCTTTTAGACTTCCATGCATGCACAGATGTAATAAATAAATAAAATGTATTTTTGTCTCAATTAATCTCCTAAATGCTCCATGAAAAAAAAAAAAAAAAAAAAAAGACCAACTTCAGCTAAATGCCACAATACATCTGCATTCGAAAGCCGGTACATGTGTAAACGTAGAACATCTGGCCTTCCTCAATAGGCTGAAAACGTCACCCTGATGTGAATGCTCACTTAAAAGAAACAAAAAAAAAAAAGAAAAAGATGACAGACTCATGTGCTTCCATTAACTCTCCCCATACCAGACAGCTAGTTTGTCAGAAAATAATCTCCATTAAATGAAACGCTGCTCAAATTAAATATTTGGTTAAATGGCACGTGACACTTCCACTGGTCTGGGGAAAAAAAGAAAAAAAAAAAATCTCAGGAGAACACAACAATGCTACTTCTATTAACAATATGATAAAGGATCTGACATCACATCATTTTTTTTTTCATGTAGCTTACATGGGCTACTGTTAGTATGTACATGTAGCAGCATAAAAACCACCCTAACAGTGATTATCAGACCACAAGGTTACCATTCTCATATCCCCCTTTGAAATGGCTGTCGATGTGGATGAGGTGGAATGTGCAGTTTTTATTTATTTTAGTCGGAATTATCCTTAAAAAGCAGGATTCTGTTTTGTCCTCTGACTGTTATCCTCTTATGCCTTTCTGTCCTATAGTTTTCTACAAATCCAAATGGCACATTTTTATTCATCGTACAGTTTGCAATTAAGTTTTGGCACTTAAAATATAAATACAGTCTCTTTTGTTTAAAATATAATTAAGCACAGTTATAACAGTAATACATCAGTGTCCAGTGGTAATTTAAGGTGAAACTTTGGTCTCCATATTACCAACTGGATTACAAAACGCTGGTCATCACATGGAAAACAAAATTACTACAACTTTTCTTTCTTTTTTTTTAACAAAAAGAAAGAATGAATAAATAAAAGTGAAATAAATAAATAAATATCTGATCACGGTTTAGAATTAGCCTCACCGGATGATTTTGTGACCACCCTTTTTAAAAACACCATCCATACCTGATAACTGACAACATTACCTGTGAGGTTATAGCTTAATGCCACTATTTGAGGTTATCAGTGTCTCCATCAAGAACATTTAAATAAACCCTATCTACATTATTATCTCCGTGAAATATTTGGCCCCCCTGTTTTTGGTAAAAGGACACAACCTGTGGCTCCAGTGGCGCGGGAGTAGTGACAAAGAGCGTTTCAGCAGCCCAGGGTCAAAAGTGCAACGTGACAAGCGTGAACCTCCAGCAGGTTTGAGATGATACGCAGGAGGTGTGATCAAAGTTGATATGCTACTTTTTCAATTGCTGCATGTTAATAGGAGGGAGCCAAAGCTCATTTAATGCATGTGTGCTACTTTTACCATCATTTAGTTTAGTACATTTCTTCAAATATCATATTCTGTTGTATTTATTTAAGCCATCTTTTTTTTTTTTTTAAGCTTGGATTGAACTAAACAGTTCCTTAAAAAAAAGAAAGAAAGAAAAAGAAAGATGAAATACAATTCCATAGGATTGTGTGCAAAATGCTCTATAGGCATACAGTAACAAACAATGGTCTCTTCTACTAGCCACAACATTATATTTAAGTGCTTTTGATGAGGTATGAAGATTGACCAGTATCTGGGAGGAAGCATTACCTTCCTCCATGCCATCAACTAAATTTCTGCAATGAGGGTCACAACTCTGACGCTCTTAGTGTTTGTAACCAAACTAAATAATAGGAGCAACAATATTCATGAGTGTAGATGGTGTTAAATATTTGCAATACATTATGGCAATGACCGCTTCTGCTTAAAACTCTCTGCTAAACTTTTCAGCCAAAGCTAAGCAAAAAGTCACATATATACACACCTTACACCTATATGAGACTTTATGCTTATATATAATAATAGTCATATATCCAGCAAACAGTATCTGCAGCAAAAAAAAAAAAAAACTGAGGACATTTTTCCAGAGAGCTTTACACCAAATATCTGACAAGTAACAGAATAAAATGGCAAATTCTCCTCAGAGATTTCTCTTTTCCTTTTATATGCACAGATAGGTTTCAGTAAGTTTCTAATTAGGTACCTGTACTGTACTGATCAGCCCGACAGTTGAATGGATGGATGACAGTGAAGGGTCCAGTGTGCTAAGATGAGGATAAGCCTTCATCTGTCTTCATCGCTCCTCTTTCACTTTGAACACCATTTACAGAGGCAGGTCTGTGCTGTTGTGGCGAGTCTTTCTGGAAGTCCCATCATCCCTGGGCAGCGCTTTCTGCAGGTTGGACATGGCAGCGGTCTTCTTTAGGTCAATGACTGCGTAGCATTCGCTGCGCCGGGGTGCCTGTGGACCACATTGTTTGAGTGGTAGGCGCTGGTGCTGTGGCTGGGTCTGGGCACCCCCGCTGCTGAGGGCTTGGCAGGGAGGTTCTCCCTCCAGGTCCACCTGGATGTAATTCAGCTGCCGTGATGGAGGCATGTGGCTGTGTTCACACCCTCCAACCCCTGACCTCGATCGTCTGCGGAAATCAAAGCTAAATATTCGCCCCCCTCTGTCTGGGTGACACGGCCGTGGATGCGGGGGGCAGGCGTGTCGAAGCCGGGGAGGCTGGACCTGCTCTGTGTTGACATAGTTCTGCAGGGCGTCTCTGTGGATGCCCCGACCGTCCTGATGGTACCCATTGGGTGTCCCGGGGCCTTCTGAGAACTCATACTCATCAAAGTCTTCCTCTTCTTCTTCATATTCCTCCTCATCCTGGTCATCATCTTCTTCTTCCTGCTCATCATCCCGCTGCAGAGCGCTGTACTCCCACACCGGTGGCAGAGAGGGTAAGTTCTCGTAGTTAAGCAGAGCTGTCCGACGATGACCTCCACCCATGCCTCTCTCACAGGGGTAGCCCTGCGGGGGTAGAGATGGTTGCCCATGACCATGCAAGAGGGAGTGAGAATGACTATCTCCAGTGCTGCTGCTGCTGCTTGAACCGACAGACTGCGACACGCTGCTGGGACTCAGACGCTGCTTACGGCCGCTTCGCAGGCCATTGATATTTTCATAGGTGAGCTCCCCACTCTGGCAGCCATCCTGGTGCTCGTGGCCCGGGTGCCGGTGCATGTGATGATGAAAATGGTGATAGGAGTGAGAGTTGCACAGGTGCATAGGGGGCTCATCTCCTTCTGTTTCTGAGCTTGCTGCACCCTCTACTGGCTGAAGGTTATGAGGATTGTGCCCATGCCTCTCCCTCTCTCTCTCTCTCTCTCTCTCCAGCAGATGTCGTTGTGCTGGAGTGGGACCCAGCATAAATTTGACCTCCTGCGACGACGTCTGTAAGAACACCTGAGGATCTTTATGCTCCTCGAGGGGACAGCACCGCAGATTAGACTGCGGATTTCCTTGACCCCCGACAGGCATGGCTCCCCGTGTTGTTTCAGGAAAAGTGCTAGGTCGTACCTCAGGTAGAGAGTGCACACAATGACGCATGGAAAGATCCCCCTCCATGCTCACAGTATTTACATAGGTGTGGGTCTGTTAGGGAAAATAAAGACATGGTCATATTGAGAAATAGCACAGCTAAAGTCCACTTACGCGTCTTTTCCACTAGCGCCTACTCAGCACGGCTCGACTCGACATGACACGACTTGGTACGGTCTTGTTTTGTTTCCATTACAATTGAGTACCACCACAATGTGGGTGGAGTCGATATAGCAACGTGGGCAGTAGTCTCTTGACGTAATCTGTATATGACTCAAACACAACACAACAATGTCTACACTGCTGTGTTGTGCGATGGTACCCCTGAGCACCATTAGCTCGGAGACCTCATGATAAACTTTCTCAATTCTCGTCGCTCTGTCTAGCTCCCTCTGGATTCTCTCATCTGCCACCAAGCATAGAAATGTCTGCACCTCCTCAGTCGACCACGGTGCTGGTTTGCGTGCCTCCATTTTCTTGCTGTCGAGTTTTAAAAATGGCGCAATTGATTCTGGTGAAGGAGTTGCTCTCGTGACTCAGCTAGTGACAACACTCCCTGGCGAATCAGTGGTATGCCGTTCTTCGACATCACATTTTCGGATCGCCTCAGATCGCTTAGAACCCCAGCTGAGTGAGTATTAAAAAAGTACCTGCTACCTGGTACCAGGACCTAATGGAAAAGCCTACAAACTGTGCCGAGTCGAGTCAAGCCGCACTGAGTAGGTACTAGTGCAAACCCGGCCTTAAAAGAGCATGGCAAGATCTTACCTGGTCTTCCAAACCCATGAGGCTATGTCCATGATCATCAGCAATAGACGGTTGAGAGGAATCACCTCTGATTGGATAACCAGGGTATCCATTGGGAAAAGCCTGGACAGGAAATGCTGGAGCTGCAAACATTTCCATAACAGGTAAAGACACAGACAAAAAGATCAGAGGCCTATACTACAAAGCAGGATTTTGGTTTATCCAGGTAACTTCAGGGTTAACCCTGGGTTTTCTGTACTATGAAGGTGGTTCACTTCTTACCAGTGTAAATCGCCATGGTAACTTATGCTGTGAACTTAACCTGCTCCGGAGTAGGTTAAGTTCCAGATTAGAGACCAACAGGTCTGAAATCACTGCCTACTGACCAATCAATTATCCAGAAAATAGCATCACCATTCCTGCAGAGAGAGTAGGAGGGTCTAAACTTTTTCAGTAGCATCTAAAGTTTATAGAAATATTTATTACTGATGAGCATCAGGTTCATTTAGCAAGTTGATGACCAGCTTCTTCTAGACATTTATTATGATCACCACTGTTAGGGTAAATGTATCCAGATAACAGAAAGATCCCCTGGGTATGCAGAAGGAGGTTGTCACATACAAGCATGCCAAGCACAGAGAAAGTGTTGTGTTAAAGTGTTATTAAAAAATATTTGGTATTTTCTTCCCACTGCAGTAAACCAGCGTATACAAGTTAACTATTGTTAAATCAGCTGACATGGTAGTGTATTTTCCTGGTATAATAATGTAAATGTGATAATGAGAGTAAGTCTTTCTGGCTGTGTTAGGCTTCAAAGTGTTAAATGAGATGAGAGAAGTCACTACTCATCTGTTGTTTAAGCCTAAAGTAATTGATGTTGCCACCACTTGGGGGCAGTAGAAACCATTTTACCTTTGTTGGCAAACTGTTGCTTTTTTTTTTTTTTTTTTTTAAACACATGCAACAGTTACAGAGCCACATGACTGCTCAACATTGACTCTCTTTTAGGACTTTTTTTGGTGTTCACTATGTTTGGATGAAACTACTGGGCTCTTTAACTGAAATGCTCACCCAGAGTAACCACCCTGCTGTTTGGTCCTAAACAGGTAGTGCACAGTATTCAGCTGCCTGCCAGACAGCAGAGACTGTAAACAAATATGATGAAGTTGGGGCTTGCCAAGCCGACAGAGCTGCAGATTTAGGGAACAATATATAAAAGTATTGGGCCACCCATACATTACGCCTGCAGGAGCTTTAATGGCATCTCATTCTAAATAAATACGTCTGTGGGAATTTTTGCTCATTCATCCAGAAGAGCATTTGTGAGGTCAGACACAGACATTGGATGAGAGGGTCTGGCTTGCAGTCTCCATTTTGGTTCATCCCAAAAGTGTTTGATGGGGTTGAGGTCAGGGCTTTGTGTGGGCCACTAAAGTTCTTCCACCAACCATGCTTTTATGGACCTTGCTTTATGCACTGGGGCACAGTCATGCTGGAACAGAAGAAAGAGCCTTCCCTAAACTGTTCCCACAAAGTTAGAAGCAAAGAATTGTAGAAAACGCATTAAGATTTCCTTATGCTGGAAGTGAGGGGGGCAGACCAAACCCAAAAAAAAAAAAAAACAGCTGCATATTATTAGTAAATTCCATGATTAAGAGGTGTGGCCCAATACTTTTGTCCATATGGACAAATCTGTTTTCATCACTGTAAGAGCTTTCTTTACAGATTGTTGCACTGCCATTTAAAACTGTTACTGGAAAAGTCGTGATTTTAGTCACTTTAGCAGCTTCGAGTAACAAAAACTAATGTCTAAATTAATCCCTGTAGTGATATAAATGTATGGTGTGTGTAATATAATTAAAATATCAGAATAAAAACCTCTCTTTATGAAATTAATTTAAATATTTGTACTACACTTCATACTGAAATCCTGAATTTAGATTCCTTTCCCTATGGCTCTAAGATTTTGCCATGTACCCAGTACATGTACTCAATGCCAAGAAATGGTCCAATCAGAACCCTCCTTAAACCAAATGCTTTACAATTCAGTATTTATATAGATTAAACACAGTTACACATTTTATTAATAGAAACCTTTTATAAAAGGTGGTGTCTGCTTTTGTTCGCTTTGAACAAAATCTATCCCGTTGAGTAACGCTACTCGTTCCCAACCATTTTCAGTCTTTATGCTGCGCAAACTTGCTGTACATGGAAGCGTCCAGGTCTCCTGCACTGAATAGACATTTAATTTGTCAAGCGTCTGTATGAGCTCATTTTGATGCCAGAAACCGTTTGGACAGTGGCAACCAAAGACTGGAGCAGTTGTTTAATAGGTTAATTGGCAACAGGTCAATAGCACGACTGGGTATAAAAAGAGTGTCCTAGAGAGGCTGAGTCATTCAGAAGTAAAGATGGAGATGGAGTCATCACTCTGAGAAAGTGTGTGGGCAAATCAGTTTAAGAATAACACTTCATCATAAAATTGCAAAGCCTTTTTAAAAAAAAAAAAAAAACACTGTTGGACAAGTTCTACTAAATTTAGCGCTGTGTTACTGCATGTACCAACTACAATGAAAGTGCATCCTTTGTGTTTGTGCGCGTGTGTGTGTATGTGTGTGTTGTGCGACTCACTGTTGGGTGTCTGTGGTGTGCGAGACATGTCCATCTCTGGTGTGTGGCCACTGCGACTCATCATCATTGACTCTTCCACCACGTTGATGCTGTTACACTGCATCAGCTCCTGGAGCAGATTAAAGATCTCTTCTGCCCGGGAGCACTTGAATGCAAAGATTCCTAATCAAAACAAGGACAATGACAACACTGTTAGGGTACAAAAATAGCCAAGGCACCTTATAAATAAACAATAAGAAGAAGAAAACAAATACATTTTTTTAATTTACCGTTTTAATTAAAAAAAGAAAAAAAAAAAGCAGATATTTTTTTTTCCATCTTTTATTGCTTAAAACAGACACTGGCCATATTACAGGGGTGGGCAATTCTTCTCTCTCATTCAGTGAGAGAAATCTAATCTGTTTTGGGTTTGAACAAGTGCATTAAAGTCAGTTTTAGTGTCTGAGGTGGAAAAATGAAGGACAGCAAGCAGGTGACGATCACTGAGAGAGGATCTGTTAAACTTCATCATATATGAAAGAAGATCCAAAGAGACCAACGTCTTCTGAGCACATCTCCTTATGTATGGAAAGTTCTTCCCTTTGGGAGAAGAATAAAAATCCAGCAGTGTTCATGACTTGAAATGCTCTGCCAGCAGCAACACCAAAATGCAACTAACTGCCTGTGATTCAGTGCTCTTGCCCTAATGAAGTTAATTATTTTAGCTACAACATCAACAACATGGATAAGTTTTAGCCCTGACTTCCATGACACCTCCTGGTGTATAACACAATGCAAAGAGGCCAGTCTCAGTTCTGGGTTTATTTCGGTCACTTCATCTTTCATCCGCTTCAAAAGTCCAACATTTTTCCCTGTCAGATGGACATCGATGGACAGCCATCAGTTATAACACCTGCCAATTGTCCCATTTCAGCCCCAGCCTATCCAAGCATCCAGTCACTTGTGTCACGGACATCACAGCTCCCCTGCAGAACTGAGGAAAAGAAGTCAAAATTGTCCGCTTTGTTTTTCCAACCGAAGCTCCAGATTTCTCGCAATGTCCTTGATCCATATTGTTACAGTTCACCTGGAGAGGGGCACGTTCTCAAATGCTTCTTTTTTTCACCAAACACGCTTTATTTTTGTATTTCTCTGCATGTTGAGTCTCGCAGTGGATTGTTCAAACTGTAATCCCTAAACACAGCAATTACTGCATCACAAGGACAAATTCTTTTTGCATCTTATTGAAAGACATGACAGACTGTAAGCTGGACCCTGATCAATCACCGCTTTCACAACCTGCAATTGGCCATCTGAGGAGAAAACAAAAAAAAAAAAAAAACAACCACACAGGTGTATAACAGAGAGAAAATGTTAGTTACCCTGCCCAGTCTGACAGCGACGACCACTCTCAAAGGAAAACAGGTTGGAGTCATAGCCGTAGCGTCGCAGGCAGAGATACGGCCACCGGATGGCGTCTCTCTTACGCGTGTGAAGAATGAGCTCGGTCTGGGTGAGCTCCATGATCCCAGAGCCCAGCTCGTTTCCCTCATCGTCTACATTGGTGACCTAGGAGTAAGAGAAATAACATGACATTAAGACAAGGGATTGAGAGAGTACATTACTGGGAACACTTTAAAATATATCCATTTATTACAGCTTAAAGGCACATGGAAATAAGCAGTACAGCTAGTAAAGTTCAGTAAGTAATAACCAGTAAAACAAATAAGTAAATAAATACAAGATTATTTTTGGATTCCTGACCTTAAATTTGGTGAGATGGTTGTCTCGGATGGGGTCTCTGTATAGACAGCTCCAACAGCTCCCCATAGCTTCAGCAGGCCAGCTGAAACCTGTCATGGATGAAGCTAACACTGTCACACACAGCACTCATATAAATAAAAAAAAAAAAAAAAAATATGACACTGAACATTTAATTTTGTACAAAAAAAAACATCTTACTCAGTCCAGGCCATCAGTGTAAAGGGATCCACCTCTCAGTCCCAGGATCTTCTACTGGGGATCGGCATCACAAGCCCATTAGTTTGCTGGACTGACATCTTCCAAAGAGGATTAATGTTCTGCCCCCTGAAACCATGAGAGACATTCAGGATTAAACACAAGAGGTGGAAATCATTACAAGAACCTCATCTTCAACTATTATGCGAAGGTCTGGTCATCGGGAGCATCCTGGCAAAGAGATTTAAGACTCGGAACCTGTTGCATGTCGTCATCTCTTTCTCTACCCATTTCCCATCACCTTTCCACTATATGCTGACAATTTAAAATCACCAAAATAATTACAAAATTGCAAATGCCTGTGAGCTTCCTGTTGTTTTTTTGTTTTGTTTTGTTTTTTTTGTTTTTTTTTGGGGGGGGGGGGGGGTTAAATCTAAACTTTGAACTCAACTATTAGGATTAAACACTGTAATAAACTATAGAGTAAGACTATTATAAGATTATTAAACAATTTGACTTTTTAGAGATAAAGTTGCACTGACTCAGTGCTTGCGCCTTTCTCTGGTTGTCAGCACTATAAAAGGTCCTTATTTGTAAGTATAACTGGATTGTAAAGTAGAGATGCAACAAAACACCTTGCAGTTATATTTTTACTCATCATTCCATCTGTTTTTTGTTTGGTTTTTTAGAACCACAGCACACACTCTCATGCTGCCTTATTCCAATCAAATGTGAATCTGGGAAACAGAGAGCCCTGGTAATGCCAGCCTGGAAGTTTGGGGAGCGAAACCCCAGGATTTTATTTGATTTGATTTTTTTTTTTTTTTAGCGTTTAAAAGGAAGTATGTACACCGATTGATTATTACAATAACCCAAACACTGAAGAATATTACAGTCATTCAAAAAAGTACAGCGAGTTCCTCGTAAAGAAGTACATCCCAGATCAGAAGCGAATAACAAGACGCTGCCAGATCTCCTGCTCCCTGCGCTCGCATCTGCATCAGCTTTGTGATTTCTGCTCAGTTTGTGCTCCTCAGAGGGACCACAAACGCATTTCACATCAACACCGCCGCATTATGTGTGCCCTAACCTGGGCCTCCGAATCTGACTGAAAATGCCAGGCTGGGTTTGCTCCACACCAAATCCACCGCTACCTTGGGGAAAAAAGCAAAAAAAAAAAAAAAACACACTGCATGCAGGCTAAAGCGCTAACAGCTACATCACACACTTATCGCACGGCCACTGAATGAATGGGTCTCCCTCCCACTGAGCTATTTACAGCCGAAAATCACTGCCTTGTTGCTCAATTAGCCAAGCCGACGTAAAGCCCCAAAACAAGCCGCCAGCGAGGCTCTGTCTGCCCCGTAAATGTGATCATGCAGCCACGAAACCAGCACACTGACACCACAAGCACAAGCACACGGTTCAATGACCATTTGTTCTCGTTGGTGTGAGGATACAATAGCATAAGCACACAGCAGTCAACGGGTAAGTGGAGAGCGACAACGATGGTTTGCTACTCACATGTCTGGCACGGATTTTTTTTTTTTTTTTTTTTTAAATATTAGCCCTAATGCGAAGTGGGCATTGAGACTGCTGTTAGTTATCTGCGGCGGCGGCGGCTGCTGCTGGTGGTGGTGGTGATAGCGGGGATGTGGCACTTGCACCTCAGAGACGCGAATAGAAAAAGATGCAGTGAGAGCAGTGAAAATGTTATTTTTTCCTCCTATTACGCCCCCCTACTGCAGCACGGGCCTCTGCCTGTATGACATTTCCCAAGCAGCTGGGGTGAGAGTTCACAGCCAGACAACGAGGCTGAAAGCAGCAACAAGAAGGTAAGAAATGCTGGAGGACCGCGGAGTGAAAGGTGTGCCTGCTTGGCGGAAGAAGAGGAGGGGCAAAAAAAAAAACAACAAAACTTTAAACTGAAGCAACCAGCTTTTTTTTTTGTTTGTTTTGTTTTTGTTTTGGTTTTTTTTGCCTCCTCCATTTAAAAAAGTTCTTAACTTATCCTGTCGTTATTACTGAGACTAAAAGATTTTATTCTCTAAATCTGTGCTCATCTTCAAGGAATAATTACATTTTTTTTTTTTATACCTGGAGACCAGATACAACTCACATGCAGCCGGTTATGGTTGCTCATAAAAATGGGTAAACTACTATCCTCTGTTCAAAAATAATGAAATCCACTAACCAGCATCTCTGAAGCATTGCGTAAAGTCTTGAGCCACCTCTCATTTCTTTATATTTTTCTTCCAAGGGGCCATACTTTCTCGCAGTTTGTTTTTAAAGAGGTCTTGAGCAGCAGTTCTCCAGGTTTTCTGAAGGTCTTGCAAAGTTTTTTTTTTTTGATCTTGGCTGCTTTTTCACACATTTTCAGTCCAGTCCATGTACCTGACAATTTTAATAATAACTTTAATGATAACAATAGCTTTTATTTGTGTAGCATGGTGGTGCAGTGGTTACCACTGTTACCTCACAGCAAGAAGGTCCTGGGTTCAAATCCATCTTCTGTGTGGAGTTTGCATGTTCTCCCTGTGTTTGGGGGGGTTCTTTGGGTACTCTGGTTTCCTCCCACAGTCAGTGGGGTTAGATTAATTGGTGATTCTAAATTGCCATAGGTGTGAATGGTTGTCTGTGTTATCTTTGTGACAGGGTGAGGGTGTGTCCTGCCTCTCTCTTATGACAGCTGGGATATGCTCCAGTCCTGCAACTTTGAAAAGGATAAGTGGAAGAAAATGGATGGACCGATGTTCCAGCATACAGACCATAATTCCACTATACACACTTCCATCCATGCATTAGATGTAAACTATGGAAAAACATGACAGGGAAAAAGATTAGGGACAAGATGACTGATAAAAATGAGTTTTCAGAAGTTGCTTAAAACAAAGCAGTGATTGAGGCAATCTAATAAGCTGAGGAAGGCTATTCCAAAGTTTCATGGGTATATTATTTTTTTGGTAACACACTTAACAAGACCTATGAATCAATCATTCAAGCACAAAAAAGGCAACTAATTAAAAAAAAAATCCATAAAGAACAAATCTTAAGTTGTATCTTTAGGCACTAAAGATATCATTTAATGTTACTAACAGCCTGTCACAGAAAAAAACACACATAATTTGTTCACATTTCTTTACTTGAATCTGTGAAAAACACCAGAGATAACACAGTTTGACAGGCATAAGAAAGTAGTATAAAAGAGCCATTAGCCAAAAACATATTCCAGGATGGTGTGCAGTGTGTCCTTGGAAACTGGGCAAGTGGAGGACAAAAGAACCAGTGGCAGGCTTAAAAACTATCTACAGCAGATGAACAGTAATGTGAAAGTCATGTCCTTAAGAAATAAGAAAGAAATCCAGCAAAGACCTGACACAGGAGCTGAGAGATGCATCTGGCTCGTCAGTTTATCCAGCTACTGTTCACTGAAGCTTCATCAGAAATGGTCTCAGTGGAAGAAAACAATTCTTTAGGAAGGGAAATGGTGAGAAAAGCCTGAGGCATGCCAAGTCACATCAGTCATGGATTGGCCTCCCCAGAGCCCAGACTTCAACATTAGTGAAGCAGTATGGGATCATCTTGACAGAGAAGTTAACAAAAGGCAGCCCATTTATGTTGGCATTTGAGTGAGTTTGATTATGAATGAGTTTCAAATCCTGACATGTAGTTTCCTAGTAACTAAACAGAGGTGAGAGTTTATCTGCTCTAAGTTACCAAAATGTAGCTAAAGTAAACTTATTATTTAGAAAAATCTGCTTTTCTTTGGTATGATATGTTCTATTTCACAGCAGACTGTTGATTTTTTTTTTGACAAAACATTAACTTGGCTGCTAATGGCAGCAGAGCCCACACCATAACACCATAGACTTTATGAAGATGAATGCAGCACGACAATGCAAATTGGTTATTGAAGTCCTGTTATGAAGCCTCAAGCTGAGTATTTTTGTTGCTGCCATCCTGATTTTTTGGAACTGGCTAGTGAAGGGTGGACCTGATTGAAACCATGGTGCCGCAGGCTCATTGTCCAATGAGTATGTCATGGACAGGCCCCCATGCTGACTCTAATTTACAAAACAAGCTTCATATTTTATAATAAGCTGAACTTGTGACTGAGCCAATGCAATTATCAGGAAAGTGTTCAGTGAGGTCACAGGGCAAAGGAGCTGAGGGTCACTGTCCCATAGACATATATACAAACATGAGTCTATTATCAATCAGAAGAGTTGCTCCTAATAGCCATTAAAAATAATGCAAGTTTAAATAACTCTGCTTTGGCTTAACATTTTAGATGTCTGTCTTATCCACTGTCTATGGCTAATGTTTATTAATCAGTGAAGAAGTGTTGAAGGAATAAATCAACATTATTCGACCGTCTATGCCTTCAAACAAAAAGAGGAAGAACTCTGCTTACACAATCACATCTCAACACTGACAAGTGAGGCTTGAAGAATCGCACAGATGAAGACATAACTGTACTCGGCTACAGGACATTACTGCAATGCAAAAACTGAAGGTAGGGAGAGTATTTAAGTCTAGAGATGGCCATTTCCCTTTGATGTGTCTCCCACACTGTCATATGTCAATCAGCAGCATTCTTGGTTTCTGTTGCTGGTCATTTCAGTTGCTCCCCTCAGAGCTGAGATTACTTTAACTCTGTATTCACCCACTCAACTAACAGCTAATGCTCTGTTTGCGATGCCTGACTAGAGGGAATTTTCAGTCCAAACTGACAATATGAAACCTCTTGTTGCTGCCTGACAGGCATAGAACACGATGAATTAAAGATGGCCTGACCTCAGCAGTTTTATTAGTGCAGCAGTAACAACAGTGAAGCATCAGCTAGAGCCTGACAGCTCAAGACCGATACCAATACCGATATTTAGTGATTTAAAATGTTGAAATATCAATATATTACCCAATGTTTTTTTTTCTGTCAGACACGCAAAACATAAACGTATTTCCCTAACATTCATTATTTTTTGTGTGGTTAATTATTTACTGGTTTATGCTCTGCTTGACTCTGCTTAGATTAGTTTTTTGTTGTGTTTGTCACATCCCAGACACATGTTGCCAGCTGGGAATTTGCAGTGCCCTGTGGTCCACAAACTACATATTGTCAACATTCGTGGTTGAAGGGCGTTTCTTTAATTTATAGAGGTTTGTTTATTGGCCGTTATAAATCCTGCTACCAATGCCATGTTTGCAGAAATATAAGCCCAGGGATGATTTCAGTTAGCGATGGAGCAAGTGAAACACACACTTAGTGACAATGTAACTGGCCATGATTGGTCTACATTTTGTCACGTGTAGTGCAAAAATTCCTGGTTGCCACATTTCCTCTTTCTGAGTTTTTCTTTAAAATGTTAGCCAATTAATCAAGAAATGAGAATAGATGTTTGTTTTTCCCCTTTTCTTTTTTTTAGTAGTAGGATGTATGCCACACTTGTGTATGCCTGATCTAGACCAAAGTTCATAACTTTCAAATGGTTATGTGATAAATACACTTCTCAGGTAGTACTGAGTTTGAGCTCATATGTAATCCAATACAATGGAGTAACAAGTGTGGAGCAGGGAACTATCAGCATAAAGATATAGAGAATAGTTTTTGGTTGCATGATTGCATGTCCGTAATTTGTTGCAGAATCTGTTTGTGATAAAGAAATTTAACAGATTAAAGGTCATTTTAATTTTAAACAGTACCCAATAAGTCTACATGTGCTATATTGCAGAAGCTTATTTCCAGCACTGAAGAAAGAACAGGTATGAAAGCTTGTTTCTGCCACTGAGGAATTTTTTTCTGTCCATAAAGCCATGGGAATTAAAGTATTAGATTACCATCAAACAAAATGTGAAAACACATGAGGCTTTGTTTCATTATTGTTTGTTTTTTAAAGGTGATTGAAGACTAGTAAAATAGTACGAGGAAGTGAAATCAAGGCCTTAAAGTATTATCTAGTATCTATGGGTACTCCCTACTAGCTAGATAAAGACATTTATTTTGTAGATATGGTAGAAGCTATTTTCTGTCAGCACTACGCTGCTCAATGTACGTCAAACATCAGGTGTACAAGAGAAGTTAGCAGAAATAGGTCTTACAAAGACTGCCCATAGTACTCCTTATCACAACCCACATGTAAACAAAACACAACTGAGCCCAGTACACTCCTTGACTCAACCCCTCACTCCCTTTGTTCAGGGTGAAGAGGCCTGGCTATTATGGTGTACATGCCATGAAACTTGATTGTGTGGATAAGTCAAATGAACTCAAGACTTTGCTCCTACATGTCCAAAGTGTTAAGAGGATGACTTTATGTTCGCTGTACACTGAAAGCTGCAGGCAGTCCCTGCACTGGGGGTATGTTTCATCATTGGAATCAACTCCCTCAAGGTACAGTGAATGCAGACTGGCTTGTAGTCACAGGCATAGTGGACAAAAAAAACCTTACCTTTTTGGCTTAAAATACTGGAAAATCGAGTAACACCGGCTTCCATGCAGATATAAGCAACGAGTCTACTGTTTCTGACTTAATGCGAACACCGCAGCTATTCAGATAATCTAACCCATGCTCGATTATCATCGGTCCTCTGTATATTACACATGTGGTATATATTCACAGATACAGGAAAATAGGCGACTACATTTTGCTCTGTTTTTGTGTCTGGTTGGGTACATGAGTAAGACAAAATTTTGACATAATAACTCGAAATATTGATTTAGCTCTGCCTGATAGTTTTTTTTTTTTTTTTTCCGGGAGCAGAAACAAGCTTCCACAGGGCAGAGGAAAATGTATTATCCCTTTAGTATTATTATTATTTAATTAACTCTAAATTTCAAGTTATTTTCTCAATCTCGAGTTATTTATTTGAAAGTTTGAGCTAGTAAGTTGAAACATTGAGATACCTAACTTGAAATTTTGAGATAATAACCCCAAATTTTGACAATTTTGTCAAAAAAAACCCCCAAGTTTCAGTGGCGAAAAACACGCTTCCGGGAAAGCGTTGCATAACGCCTGCATTATGACGGAGGGTAACTATCTTGGCATTTATTGTCAAATTTGCTGTTGTCACGTAACGGACCGTTTATCTGGGCAAAAAGGACACGGAATAACAAACCGAACAGGAAGCGAACATATCGTTAGCGTTTGTATTTCAAAACATTTGTGTCATTGCGGCCTTGTACAACATATTTATTCAGCTACCAAACCGTCTTCCAACCGTCACACACAACTCCTGATGTTATCCTCGCGACCAATCGTTGCTAACGACGCTGCGACGTCATAGCGTTTGGCTCAGTTACACAAGCAGCACTCGTTATCCAGGGAGTGCCGGGGGGGAGTGTTTCTGACTGCTTTGATAAGGTGGGCCTGCCCACTCGACAAACAATATCACAGAACGACAGTGTGCTTAAAGATTTGGCTCCAAGTTTGTAGATTTAGACCTTGATACAACAGGCTGCTGCGCGGAGGAGCTGACCGCCGAGTGAGAGGTAAGAAGTTGAACTGTGTCTCACAGTCACCTGACATCAAAATTGCCTTTAACGTAACTTTGCGCCGCCAAAGTTTGACCTAGAGTCGCTCAAGTTCGGTGTGACCTCCCGAAAGTGTGCACACGTAAGGTGTCGGAACATGAACACGGGAAAAACAAACGCATTAGCTTCAATTTAGCAAGTTTAACTGCTGCGTAACAACCGCGAAACATGCTTAAATTTGTAGCAAGTGACGTGTTTTTGTAACGTTGCTGCAGACATTTCTTTGCTGTTTATGAAAGAGACCTTAGGATCCTGTATTTCCATAAAGACTGAACACAAAGAGGTCAGTCAGTGAAAGCGTGGAGCATGTGTCTGGCCAGTAATTCAGTTTGAATAATTCACCCTTACGCTCTTGGTGATGTTTGCTATGGCTAAAGTCCTTAAAGTGTGATTTAGAGCAGCGGTACTCTGATGTAACATCTGTTGTATTGTGATGTATTGACTCTTCAATATGTAACCTGTCGTTAATGTTATTCCTGCTCTAAGCAGTAATAAGGCTGACCCGTTCATCTGTACAAATCTAATCTGCTGTCATGTTTCAGTTAGGTTTTTTTAAATACAGAAATTGACTTATACTGAATGCCTGCCTTGAAGTTTAGAAAGAAGAAAAAAAAAAATCTCTGATGCTGTTAAAAAGTGGCCAAAACTAAACTGATTAGGGATGGCCCCATAACATAATCCTTATTTTTTTTTTTGCAAATCCAATTTAGTCTGTCATGGGACAGTAAAACCCATTAGGCAGAAAACGCTGATATTTATGAATATCCAGTCTCAGCTGAGGTTAAAGGTGCAGGCAGTAGTTTTTGTTATTTAATAGAAAAAAATGATATTCTACTCACAAATATACATAGATTAGTGTGTAATTATGTCTTCAAAATGATTGATGTGTTTTCATAAACTTATTAATCCATAAAAAATATATAACACTGAGTCTGGTTTCTGGCTCTAACACATGGAAATATCAGAATACTTTATTGATCCCAAAGGGAAATTACTATAAATATATAAATATGCATATAAATATGCATAAACATGTTTATTTATTCCCCATATTGTTGCCATTGCTTACTGTAAGCAGATTCAGACAGACAGCTGGCAAGAGCTGGCAGCAGTTGGTTATAAGCTAACATTATGGCAGTTAATGTTAGGCTTGAGCAGCCTAAAAATCACACTTTCCCTCTAATGAACAGTTTGATGACACTCTCACAGCGTATGAGTGTTTATTCGCTAAGCGTCAGAGTCCAACAATATTACATCCACATCAAAGTTTCATGAATGGTGGCTAACTGCGACAAAAACAGCAGTATTACCAACAGAAAATTTCAGCATATCCTCAATAACTCCCCCCAGTATCGCCGTCATAAGACAGAAGCGAGCTTCACTCGCTCATTGACTCGTATCGGACTCCTTTCACAAAGTTATACAGCCTCTTCCAGAATAAATAGATGTGGGTGCTTCTGCCTTGGCATTGACAGCTTTGGTAAACAGTGGACTGACAGCCTTCCACAGGTAGAGAAAAACTCCCGGATGGATCTGGTCCAAGTAGTAGTAGATGCATGCCGCCCGTGGCCGTTATGAGTTGCAGTCTAAATATAATGTTTTTGATCTCTCTTCGATAACTAAAACATGTTTGTCTTATGGTGGCTACCATAGCTAGGATTATGCACTTGAATTGGGGAGGGGTAAGAAAAAGGAGTTGGAATCTGCAATTTACTGACATCTAGCAGTGAAAATTTTACACACTGTAACATTTAATAACTGTCCCATCTTAGAAAATGTGGCTGCCAATGGCTGGGTTCACCGTCCTGCCGCACCTGGGAGGGCTCTATGGTGGTTATATCACACGCAAAGAGGTAAATACCTGGTACACAACCCTGAACAAACCATCGTGGCGCCCACCAAACAGAGCGTTCCTGTAGTGTGGACGTGTCTGTACACAGGCATGGGGTAAGAGCATTGCGACTGATTCCTACACTGTGTAAAATGTCTTCCTTATCTTAATGATCTTATTTGAATTTTTTCTTTTTTTTTTCCTTCCAGGTACGGTTCCTACCTGGTGTGGAAAGAGCTTGGAGGTTTCACTGATAACGCACTAGTTCCACTGGGGCTTTATGGGACCCAGCTAGCTCTGAACTGGGCCTGGACTCCTATTTTCTTTGGCGCACACAAACTGAAATGGGTAAGTTTTAACAACTTAAAATTATATATTTTTATTGGGACACCAATAATTAGGGGTGCAGTAAATGTGGGCAGTTTAGCTATCGGCCTTGCTGTCCCTGAAATGCTTTCTTTCTGCCCAATTTAGGCGCTGATTGAGCTTGTGCTTCTCACGGGAACTGTCGGAGCCACCATGGTGTCGTGGTATCCCATCAGCCGCACTGCCACACTGCTCTTGGCGCCTTATCTGGCCTGGCTGTGTCTTGCAACCAGCCTTAACTACTGCATATGGAGAGACAACCCTGAGAAAGAAGAGTAGGGCTCACGTCTGTGTGCTTTGAAGAAGTTCCTTATATTCTGAATCACTACACAAAGATATATATTTAAAAAAAAAAAGAAAAAAAAGCTCAGTTTCACTTTTCAGCTTTTGACTTTATTATCCAACTGATATCAGAGTGCTGATATAACTATGTTGGCTTGTCACACGCATACTAACACTTGCATATATGTTGCCAAAATAAAGATGCCATTCATAAATGGTGATGACCGCTTTAGCATCTGAATCTACACCTGAACTGCCGTTATTTCAGCTGCAGCATTTAACTGTATGACAGCCTGCTTCTAATAATTTTCATTGTTCCTTGCAAAAAAAGAAGTTCCAGTATATTTTCAGAAATGTCATTGCTAATAAGCAAAACTGCAACATGGATCAGAATGTGAATGAATTTAGTGAAAATTGTGGATTTTTTTAGGGTTACAATGTAAGATTTGCCTTTTTTTTGAAGAACAAATGATGCTCAAAGTGTGAATTTATAATAAAGTCATGTATAAATTAGTCCATGTAACACATTTTTTATTTGCAAATGACTTGAATTAACTGTCAGGTGTATTTCTCAAAGGCAGGCCAAACAGACACAGGCTCGAGTGTTTAAATCCTGCCCCGTCAACCAACTCACAGCTGAGATGGAAATCAAATGTTTTTTAAACGCTATTTCTATTGGGATTTTAAAATGTAGAAGCTCAATTATATAAATTCAATGTGGAAAAATGGAAAACCTGCAGGAAATTCTGCGGTCTCCTAAGATACTGTAAACTGTACAGTAACTGTTATTTCCACAACGCAGCCAATGAAGGATTCCTTACGAAAATATTTTAATTCAACAGCATTGCACCATTTAATGTTTACAAAACCTGAAGCAGTTGTGCCACAGCAGCAGGAGACCACATCAGGTGCCACTCCTGTCAGCTAGGAACAGAAAACTGAGGCTGTAGTTCACGTGGGATCAACAAAATTGGAAAAATGTTGCCGAGTCTTGATGAGTCTCGATTCTTGCCTCAACAGTCGGATGGCAGGGTCAGGATTTCATGTAAACCGCATGAAAGCATGGATCATTCCCACCTTGTATCAAACAGTTCAGACTGTAGTGATGTGGGGGATGTTCTTGGCACACTTTGGTTCTCTTATTACCAACTGACAGCGTCTAAATGCCACAGCACACCTGAGTATTGTTGCTGACCATGTCCATCCCTTTGTGACCACAGTGTACCCTCATTCTAACGGATGCTTCCAGCAGCATAATGCATGGCTCAAATCTGACAATCTCCACAGTTACCAAATCTCAATCCAAAGGCACCTTTGGGATGTGCTGGAATGGAAGATTCACATCATGGATGTGCAGCAACTGTGTGATGCTGTCATGTCAATATGGACCAAAAGTCACTCAAATGTTTCCAACACTTTGTTGAGTCTATGCCATTAAGAATTAAATGAGTTTTGAAGATGGGGGTCTAACCCGTAACTAGCAAAATGTATAATGAAGTGGCCAGTCATTCCATATATAAACAGAAACTGACAAAAACTAAATATATTTATTAAGTTCTAATTTATAAAAAGAGTCCAAAATGATAATAAGATTTATTTCTATATAACAAGAAAAGAACAGAAGAGTGAGAAGAAAAACGTTATTTTTCAGTAGGTTTCTCTGGAACATCTTCTGGCGATTTGGAGGAGAACCTCTGCATTAACGTCTTCCACAAACCCTTCTTTTCCTCGTCCATCTGTTGCATACTTCCTGTGGAATTAAAACAAAGGAGGTCTAAGTCGCAGTAAATTCCTGGGGCCTCATTATAATAACATTATGTTTAGTAAATAATCAACAACTGACAGCACGCGCGCACACACCTGACAAAAGTAATCTACACTCTTCCACCGTGACTCCTGTGAAGCTGGGGTCCCTCACGCGAGGAAACTGGAAGGAGAAAAAAAAAAAAAAAAAAGTCTTATTGCCTGTGGTGGGTTTTCACACAATTTCTTTCAAAAATAAAACAAAAATGATTTAAAACTGCATTTATGTACTCAAATTATTTGGAGTATACAGAATATTTGAAGGAGTCAACTCCTTCAAGGAAAACTTACACATACAGCAATGTGACAAATGAGTTTTTCTCCAAAATTCTGTTTGGTCTTCTTTCATGTCAAATTTTGTAGAGGAGCGATTCAGAATAGGAAGACAGCCCATCTGCTCATCTTTGGATATTATGTGAACATTTGCTGTATTTACAGTTCAAATTTAAAAGTGAGCAATTTTTAACCATTAACCCAGTGCGCTGGGTTATCTCCTCCCAGAAAAGGTTAACTGCACCTTTACAATTTTAAAGAATGGGGAAGTTCTTCACTAGTCGACAAAGCTCAAGTCAAAGACAGCTGTGGAGATTTGTTTTTCATGTGATCTTATAATAAAGTTGAAAAACACCTCAGATATGTGAACGTGTACTTACCCGTTGTCTGTATACATTGCCATTAATCCGTGCCAAACTTTCATACATCTGGTCACATTTCTCTGGATCTGAAATCTAGTGGGGAAACACTGAAGGTTAAAATGTGACACATTTACTCACTCAGTGTGTCTTGAATGAAAAAGGATAAAAAAAAAAAAATCTAATTTTGATTGGTCAGACCACAGTACAATACCCATTTTTCCTCCCATTTTCAAGTCCACAAAAGACAGACAAACTTAAGGGTTTTTCCCTCTCTCTCTTTGTATGGTTGAGTTTAAAACTCTCATTTGTTGAAACAGCAATAACATTTTTTCAGAAATCTTCCTGAGCCAGTGCAGTGATTAATGCACTGCCATTTAAAAAGGTACTTATTGTAAATTCTTATGTTTAAAAACAGTTGAAATTGTTCAAAATTTCCAAAAATAACTAAAGCTTTTAAGGAAATGTGAAGAGAAAAACATTATGTTTATGAGATATCAAGTGAAGTTCAACAAGGACCAAGCTAGTACTTCAGGGTAATGCCAATTTGTACCACAAGATGGCGCAGCGAGTCAATGTAACCTTTAAATTAACCTTCATTTCATGTGTGGCTGGGATCGAATGCATATAGTTGTCAAAAAAAAAAAAAAAAAAAAAGAAAGAAAAATGTTCAGTGTTTGTGGTAGGCTTGAGCCTACCCAAACTGTCATTTGGCAATATTTGTTTTTTTTTTAACATGCAGTGATTAGAAAGTTATTACAATCAGCTTTTACTAACATTTTTCTCAGCATCTTAAGGCTTTACAGACTTGTACATTAAAAACTGTTTTCTTGATCATTTTGGTTGTCATTGGGTTTGTTTAAGAGTGCAGAAGTACTTGCAAACACTGATTAATTAAAAAATAAAACACATTATTTGTTTAAGATAAAAATATCAAAGCTGCAAAACCAGCGGTGTACTGTACATTTGGTGGTCATTAATGGGTCAGACATGTTAATACTGCTCACTCGCTTGCAATTCGCAGAACCCGCTTTGGATTAAGTCGGCAGATGCTTGCTCTTCTAAATAAGCTGTCCTCTTAGCTTCGCTCGGTTGTTTATAGCAGAGAAGAGTCGTGTATTACAGCCAGCCAGTCGATTACCTGAGTGTTTTCACCTTCACGGAAGGCAGAAGCCACTCTCTGTCGCAGGAAGGTCCCCAAATCACGGCCTTTCTTGGTCTCGTCTTTGGGCCATTCCTCACACAGTTTCAGAAACCGACGGTATCTGGTCGCAGACATCTTTGGTCATGTAACAGCACGTCCTGCGTGAGTGAGAAGGACGCACGTTTGGGTTTGAGCTTTATCGCGCACCGTAGTTGTGTTACATCTAAATCCTTCGCCCCCTGCTTCTGTCGCCCTTGTTTCCGCTGTCGTTTTATCACACCACGCACGTTAGCGACATGAGCGGGTCAAACGCTAAAAAGGGCTCTTCCTCTGGTGTCATGGAGTGGATTAGCTCGGCCTGTCGGTTTGCAACAGACAGAAACGACTTCAGAAGGTGGGACAGTGCCGACACCAGTAATATTAAGAGAGTTTCTCTGGTCGTTAGCCTTTTAGCTAGCGTTAGCGCAGTGTGTCAGTGGAAGGGTCTGTCCTTGTCCACTCAGGCAGACACGTTCATGCACTGTAACTACAGAAACAGCTAGGCAGCAGGCAAAAAAAGGTACAGTTATATAGCTACTTTTAGTTTGTTCAAAGAACGGCAAATATTTAATTAGAATGCGTCCTGGTTTCTGATATTTAACATTAAATGATCAGATTCAGGTCCGGGTTATTTTACTTTATCCCGCAGGTGGATTTGGTCGGCAGTGAGTCGTCCATCCTCATATGCACGTTTTCAGTATAGACACAGGCAACAGATGATAAAATACTGGTAACCTTCAGGGATGCTGGGTTCAGCTGTGGCTCACCAGTCAGTCTGTTAGACTATTTAACAAACTGAATGAATGACTTTCTGTTACAGATAGATATCCACATCAGCCCTGGTTAATCTTGCCATTGTCACTTTGTAGATTGTACTGTATGTCTCCCGCTAATCGTTTAAACCGTTTGTTCTTATTTGTATTTATTTATTTTTAGGAATCTTCTGGTCAACTTAGGCTTGTTTGCAGCTGGCGTTTGGGTTGCAAGGAATCTTTCAGATTTCGATCTGATGTCTCCTCAGCCAGTGACATAACGTGACCAAGATCTATCAAAATCAAGATGATGGTAAGGCTCCATGTGTGCTCCATGTGCACATCTCTAATTAACAAAACCAGAATGCAATTATAATAAATATCAGTTTTTGACCAAACTGTTGTTATTCTACAGATTGTTCTGACTGACATGTTTCTTCTTCTTTAGGCAACTTGGGCCAACAAAGAAGAAGCAAGGGACACAAATAAATGCTCGTGAAACCTTTTTTATGACTAGTTTTACTTTGAAACCTTTTGCCATGTTTACTTTAATTTGCTCCCCCCCACCCACTTTCATCTCAGTGTAGATGACTTAAAAACAAATAATTTAATTAATATCTTTGGATTTTGTCTCTAACTTACAGCTAAACAGCTACTTACACTAGAATCATCTCTAGTCCTATTTGACTCTTCCATCCTGTGTGATGTGATTTGTGCAGCCATGTCCACATCAGAGCTCTTTGTTTCTGCCGCTCGTAAATGTCTGTCTGCTGGTAGAAAGTCCCTCTCCATTCCTCAGAGTCTGGACTTGGCTGTTCAGGTGTCAGCTGTAGACTTGGGGTTGAAACCTGCTATTCTGTACGACAGTAATGGCGCCTGTGCGGAGCAGGTGCAGCGCTATCTGAACTCTTTACAATCACTCCAGCTTGTGTCTAAATCACTGCTCACGCTGGATTTAAATGGAAACATTCTCATTGTTAATCCAGCCACAGTTAGATCAAATTTAGAGCAGGTTCTTCATGATGGGAGCAGTGTGGCTGTGATTGATGTCTGCCACTCACAGGAGACACCCACCATTGCAGACCCGCTGAGGGGAGAGCTGAAGGGCATAATACGAGATTTACTGCTTCTTCTGGGAGGGGTGCAGCAACTCGACGATGCTGAGAGACTTCTCAGCGCCGGAGAGAAATGTGAGGAGTGGAACCTGTGCACAGTGTTTGGGCTCTTACTGGGTTACCCCGTCACTTACTGGTTTGATCACACCAAGAGTTTTGACAACTGTTTGTCTATGACTCCCCTCGTGGTGGTTACAGCTTCAGCAACATGGCAAGAAGACACCGCAGCTCACAGATGTTGTCTGTATTCATTCAGCATCCCAGCTGCTCTCCAGGAGGAGATGCAGTCCAACCTGGAAACCTGGACGCTGCATCTGCAACAGAGATTTGGGCAGCAAAACCACCTCAAGGAGCTCACAATTAGTCACTCCATAGTCACACTGCCCTCAGTTTGTTTGTGAAGATAATGTGAGTTTGTCTTTAGAACAAAATGCTCTGGATTGTGTTGGATTATTTATCACTGCAATAAACAGTCAAAATGTCTGTATAGTTATTGATGTGCCAACAGCTTCCATGGGAGGGAGGCCACCTAATCAGAGTTGCCACCTCGATTTCAAAACGTGTGCATGAATGTAATTTCTCAGCTTGTGCGCTTATTCTTGTGTGGATAATACCATGTTTCAACTGTTGCAATTCATGAGGAAAAAACAAGCTCATCTGAACTTTTTAAATAATAAAATACTATTATTGATCTCTGAAAATACTGAATGGAATACGACATGACCTGCTTTTTGCCTAGTGCACATACAGTACATAACCCAGATTAAGACTACAGGGAGAGAGAGCTCTTTTGCTGGAGACTTCTTCGGTTGATAATTGCCCACCTGCAAGTCTGATAATAAATTCCAGAGAGAAGACTTATTACTTTCTGAATATTTTATTACAGAAAGATAAACAAAACCCACTTAAAATCCAGCCTGAGTAAGTTAAAGTCAAACTATTCTTAATCAATTTCTGTGCACTTCACCAAAACCGATTCAATTAATATAGCAGCATTTAAAATTAATCATTACTAACCGTTACATGATAGAACTGGAGTCCAGAAGAGAACAAATTGCACCTTTTAAAACAGATTCCTTGGCAGAACATGAAAATACATTTATATTGCATCTTCCCAACACAAAAGCAGCCTGCATATCCATCTGTGTTTCTGTCTTAGAAGACCAAGGGCAGCATCATTATATGCTGATGGAGCTTTGAGTGGTTAAGATATGAAAAATTCTACATAAATACAGTCCATTTATAAAGTGAAAAGAGTGAGAAAACAAACAGGATAAATCTGATGTCCTTGCAGCCTGCAGGTTTTCATTTCATAGCACAAAGCTGACCTCCATGCCATTACTGTGTCATCGTAAAACCAACAACAGCAATCACACAACAAACACAGCACAGCTCTGTTCTGTTTCCTCTGGCTTACTGAGCCAAGATTTCCAGTCCCTGACACCAACCTTATGTGTGCAGATCAGTTGGATTCAAGTTTGACAAATTTATAGCTCAGAATTACTAACAATCAGGCAACAGTGAATGACCCCGGAGCATACACTTGCTTCATCCTAAGGTTGTCTGCTGTATTTTCTTAAATCTGAGGTAGTTTTAACCTAACCAACAAACTACTTCAAACTTTATATCCAGGCCAGTCAGCGGGGCTGAATGAATGACAGCACTTCCCCGCAGCGGCCACTCACTTTGAGCTCAGCCAGGTGGTCTGCTCTGGTGGGCCCTATGTTCAGGATGGCGACTAGCATCTTCCTATCCCTCGCTGCCAGTAAAAACCTGTATCCAGAGTACACCTGGGAAACATCAAAAAGGAAGACAATTAGTCTAGATACACTGAAAACTGAAAGCTTGTGTTTCTTGTTACCCACCTGTAACGATGACCCCACGACGAGCACCGCGTCTGACTCGGCCAGCCTTTCGTGCACAAACTGCACAGTTGCTTTGTTCACAGTGTCTCCAAAAAACGTGACCTCAGGCTTCAGTATCCCTCCGCAGTCTTCACAGGAGGGAACTCTGAAACTGAGGACCTGCTCGTCCTCCAAGAAGACATCGCCGTCCGGGGCCACAGCGCCCGCCTGAGCTCGCCATTCTGGGTTTAAAGAGAGAAATTGTCTCTGCAGCTCCTCCCGTGCTGAGATGGCACCACAGCCAAGGCACGTCACCCTGAGGACACCCATGTTTCATCATCAAAATGTCTAATAAAGCCAGTTAAGCTGCAAACATGCAGCATTTCCTAATAACTCCTGGTGGTGCAGAGGGTGTGTTTTATTTACTGTCACCTAACCAATATCTGTAGCACTAACAGGAACACAAATTTACTTTTAAAAGCTTCAAGAGAAACACGATAAACGTTTTAAAGCTCTAAATGCTGCACTCTTTCTAGAAGTGTTTATAATTTTTGTTTTGGGCATTATTCTCTAATCTTAAATCTAATGATGAATCTGTGGTATGAGATACAACAATATGCACCATCTCTACCAACTACAGTACCGTGAGAAAGTATTTTCCCACTTCCTGATTTATAAGTTTTTTACATATTTCTTACAAATTTGTCAAATTTTAATATTAGTCAAAGATAACCCTTTTTTTGTTTTTTTTTTTGCCATTTTCTCCCCGTCTCTTTCTTATTGTTGAATGATGAAGACTGGCCTTAACTGAAGCAAGTGAGGCCTGCAGTTGTTGATGCGCCCTTGAAGTAATTTTGGTACGCTGGCCACTCCTGGGAAGGTTCAGCACTGTTCCAGTTTTCTCCATTTGTGGATAATGACTCTCACCGTGGTTCACTGGAGTCCCAACGCCTAAGGAATGGCTTTGTAACCCTTTCCAGACTCTTGGATCTTTTGAGATCTTTTAGCCTACTTCACTTTATCAGACAGGTTCTATTTAAATGATTTCTTGATTCAGCAGGTCTGGCAGTAATCAGGCCTGGGTATGGTTAGTGAAATTGAACTTATCTTTACCCCCAAAATGTGGTTAATCACAATTAATTCATGATTTAACAAGGCGGAGCAATTTTTCACACAGGGCCAGGTAGGTTTGGATAGCCTTTTTTCCTTAATAAATGCAATCAGCATTTAAAAACTGCATTTTGTATTTATGTGGGTTATCTTTGTCCAATATTAAAATGTATTTGATCTGAAACATGTAAATGTGGCAAATATGCAAAAAAAAAAGCACCATCACCACCAACAACAAAAATCATGAATTTGGCACAAACCTTCTCACAGCACTGTACAATAAAGTGCAGTTTGTACATGAATTTATTACTAGAATAATCCAACCCATAACACTTGATAATTTCACAATATTTTGCGATAAAACCAAGAAACCTTTACCTATGTGGACGGCTTTCAATCCTAATTAAATAGTGTTTATATTGCACTGCTGCCGCAGTCACTTATTTAAAGATTTCTGCCTTTATTCCAATTTAACTTTTTTTTTGTGACCACTACAGAGGGCATAAGGTCTCAGGGGGCTATGTGAGTTCTCACCTGTGGGCGCAGCCGTGGAGCTCTGTAAGTCTTTTCTGCCCTGCCTTGGAGTGAAGAGCGTCCACATTCTGTGTAACCAGCCAGTGCAGCTTGCCCCTCTCCTCCCACCGCTGCAGGGCCTTGTGTGCAGAGTTCGGCTGGTGTGAGGAAAACTGCGGCCACCCGACAAAGTTTCTGGCCCAGTAGCGCTGACGGGACTTTGCGCTGCGGACAAACTCTGCATACTGCATGGGTCGCCTGTCAGTGCGTGCGTACAGCCCGACGCCCTCCGATCGGTAATCAGGGATGCCCGACTCCGTGGACAGACCCGCCCCGGTGATGACAAACAGGCGTCTGGCTCGGCTCACAAAGTCCTGTAGAAGCTCCAGTGAGTGGGCATCGATGGTGCTGCAGGCGGGGACAAAATTCAGCAGACCTGCAGGGACTGACGAGGCTCTCCTTAAAGGTGCTGTGTGTGGAGCAAGAACCAATCTCATCATCTGCAAACGGTGGTTAAAGAAACACACTTTTTGTCACCATGTTTTGCCACGACAAACACTCAATAAAAGGTAGCTATGAAGCTTTGCTCACACCCCTACTTCTTATCTTATAATAAACTTGTCATTATACAGTTTTTAAGCGGGAGTGTCGAAAAAACGTGAATATATGAAATATAAACATGCAAACATACCAGGAAGCATTAACAACAGTCACTGGGATGCTTTCTTTTAGCCCACGTTTCCACCGAACACTAACTTCTAGCTTTGCTACTTTACCTTATAAGTGACTTACAGCGGTAGTTACGGTGTACAGTCTGTGACGTAAGCAGCACCAGAAAGTGACAGCAGCTAAAAGGAGCAGTTGAATACTATGGCAAATCACAGTGATATAACACGGGAACCTTTGTGAGACTAACATTGGGAGCACCCGTTTGAATGTAGCACCCAACCCAGCCGCGTTGTAGTCTGGGAGTTGTAGTCAAATGGTTTTTCGCTTAAGCGATAGTATTAGTTTTCATTTGAAGATACAGACACATTAATTAAGCCTTTTTTAGTTTTTTCGACGAGCTCAGATAGATAAATATTATGTCAGTATTTATAAGTTATTGCCCAACTCATCATACATAGAATGAAATCACAGGTGTAACGACTCTGAGATAGGCCCTGGGGAAGATATGTTTTTTTTTGTGCCTTTCAAGTATAATCTATAGATACACTGTTCTTTTGAATGGAGCGCTAATAAAAGGTTATCATTATTAACTCTGGCTAAACTAAAAACAGAGATTTGGTGTGGAAATAAAGAAAACTTTGTGAAATCATTTTTGTACTTAAAAATAAAAACAAATACACATAAAATATATTTATTTGTAGGGCTTTGTTAATTTGGCCAGATTTTTCAGCATAAATCTTGACCATGCACAGACTTTGTTTGAAATATCTGATACTTGATAAGCAGGAGTTGGGTGTCTTTTTTATAAAATATAGTCTGAACTTCTCAAATCTCAAACCCAGTAAGATTTGAGCAAGAGCCACTAAATGTATTTGTTAAACTGGTCTCTGATGTTTGAGGACAGCTTTAACATACTATTGATTATTAAAATGTACTAATACAGCAGAAGTGGCTGATGAGAAATGTTAAAAACTCTGAAAAAACATTGGATAACTTTACAGCTAATTATATATTTATGTAGTACAGAGATTACTGCAGTACTGTGCGTCATAACAGGTTCTACGTGTGGTATTTTGTTGAGATAATGCCAAGCATTTACTGTCATGCTTATTCACATCTGTCCTTGAAAAACACACATATTACACGTAACTCCTCATTTTCAGTTCCGATGGCATCCACATTTAGTAATTATAGACATCCACATTTAGTTCATCTATTTGTAGAGTTTTTGTGTGAAAACGCTGATACTAGCAGACAGAACAAATATGCGGATGAAGAGTTGAAGCGCAGAGGCTGGCTGGTTCTCGACAGTGTGCCCATTAAAATATGCTGCACACATCCTGATTACAAAACTCCAGGATTTCTGTTGCAAGGAAAACAGACAAACATTAGTGACAGTTTAATCATACGTTTGCAACAATCAGCCACCATGTCGGGTTGTAGTTGTACCGGAGTGTGTGCAGTTAAAGACTGTTTCTACGTGAGTGTAGAACTCCTCTCCGAGGATGGCGCGGTAGTCCATGTGACTCGTGTGTACAAAGCACTGTGTTGCATCTTTAAACAGCAGATCACTTTCTCCATATTGGTGAGACTCAAAGAGCCTGAACTCTGTGTTTGGGTTGACTGCCAGAGCTTCCTATATGGTTGAAAAACAAACAGTCAATACATTTAGACGTATAAATATCCACCTGTGTCCCTTCCGTTCTGATTTACGGCAGGATGCATCACAAGAAATAAAACAGGTGTCTGGATATCTGGTCAGGTTCTAATAATTCTTTGGATCCAACCTAATTGTGCACACAGTATAACCACAAGGAAGTCTGAATTCAAAATGCAGCTAATTTGTGATTATGTTATTGACACGAAGAGGCTGTTTTAAACTATCGAATCCTTCTAGATGCAGTGGCATGTATTTTGGCATTTCATTTATGTCAATGAGGGGAAAATGACGGTGTTTATTCAAGCTGCAGTACTGAGGGTTCGCTTTAGCATGGTACTGTTGCTCGATTTGACTTTGGGCTGCATGTGTGCACAAATGGTGGTATATAAATAAAACAGAGTTTCACAGAGTAAGATTTAAAAATAGAAAGATGAATAGAATTCTGCAAAACTTATACTACAAAGCAACAGAGTTGAGTTATTTAAGTTAAAGCACAAAGAATAAAAAGCATGAAAAGCAGTGATTACAACATACACCGAGGAAAGTAATTTATTAGCAGTAAAAATGGTTTCATTTGTTTAAAAACCATACCTGTGATTTCATAAGGAAGTCGTACACTCGCGTTGTGAGCACTGGTCGTGTCATGATGGTGTTTGGTGGAATGACTCCCAGATTACAACTTTCCCAGTCTGACAGCGGCGCACGACGACCGTCGGGACACAGCAACTCGAAGTCTGACGACAACCATCCCTCTGCCCAGCCGGTGGAGTTCAAACCTGCCGCGCATATAACAAGAACACGCACTCGGTATATGAAGTCAGCATCTGTGTGCTCGTGGGGGTGATCGCATCAAAAATGTTATCGTGAATATCTCACCGAGGATGTTGATGTGAAGGCTGTGTTGCTCAAGGAAAGCAACGTCACCGTAGCTTTTCCCACTGGGGTCTCCAACCAGGCACCTGAGTATAAGCAATGAATAACGGGTTAAAGGGTCAGTTCAACAAAATTCTGAGTTATCATCTCATAGCTGCACATAAAACACTTAGATTGGATTTCTTTATCTTTTGAAGCAGGGCTTTAATTCACAATTAGAACAAAAAAAATTCAGCTGATCCACTACAGGTACCTTAAAGCTCCCATATTTCCATAGTAACGCTCGTTGTGGTTTTCGGTGCAGCGTCTTGTTGTAGTCTCGCCTGTGCCTCCAATGCACACCTTGCATAGATTCCCCTCAGAGCCAGGCAGACAGCCTTTCCAAAACACCTCATTGTACACTAGGAAAACACAAAGTGGCAGGCTGCAGTCACATGGAGGCTCAGTGCAGCGGTGGATTAGGTTAAAATGACAAAAAAAGCCAGGAGTGTGGAATGCAAAACTTAAGATATGAACGGGATAGTTCTAAGAAGTGGACTTTAATGAAAGTGATTACTGGTAAATAAGTTCAGTAAATCAGGACTTCCCAGGAACTTCGCGGGAAACACTACCTTTGTTTGGATCACAGGGGGAGCTGTTGTTATGCGCCAGGCTTAAGCTGTGTCTGTATGGCAGCAGCCAGCCTGCAGGGCTGTAGGTGTTGCTGTGGCAGGAGCGACGGCCTCCGAGATTCCCTAAGAATATGTTCCTGCTGGAGCGCTTTGCAACTGCTAAACCCACTAGTGAGGGAAAGACTGAGCAAAGGAGCAGAGGCGGTTTCTATGTAGGAATAAGATCGCTGTAAATTGACCGTGCAGTTGTTTTTTGTCTTTATCTTACCATCTGTCTCCAAGTGAGCTGATCCTTCAGCAAGCACACACTTTCTTCCTGTGAGAATCCAAGAGAACACAGGAGTGGCTCATCTGCATTTTTAATTAATGAAGAACAGGACTGCAGTAGATCTAATGATTAATCTGATGTTTTGCTACAATTTCCCCAAAACAGCAGAACACCCACTGAAACTAAAGGCCTTTGATCAGCAGAAAGTGATCTGCAAGTTATGAATGAATTTAACCAATTAAAAGAAATTATTTGTAAACTATGACATGAAATGTCCAATTGTGCAGTAAAGAATCCTTCCAAAAAAACAACAAAAAAAAAAAAAAATCCTGGCTCCACATGTGGACCAGTATTTACTCCAAAAAATTATCACTTATTAATTGGACCAAGCTCACCTGAAGTAAAATTCTCATGCAAATCCAGCCATAACCTTTCAAGCATTCTGCCAAATCCCCACAGACACAGGCCTAGAAACTGATCAGTGAACAATTTCAGTCATTTAAAAGTTGCTGGAGGTCACAAGGATTTTGGGCTGCCAGGGGGTTGCTGACTGGTCTCTAGGCCAGTGTGACTGGGGCATAAGACACATACAAACAAACAGAACCCATTACATAACTTCTTTGGTGGAGGTAAAAAGCACCTATCACAAACAATTTTATTTATTCATGAACTGAGTAGTTTTTTAAGCAAAACGTTAAATGTCTGGATTGTTTGTTTTCTCCTGTTCTATATCAATATAGACTGAATATCTTTGGGGTTGGAGACATGCAAAAACAACATGGCATCTATGTAAATTAAATGGAAACTTAAAAAGTTACAGCCATAATTATCCAACTGCTTGTACACTGCTTTTCCCAGTGTGTTTCAGCTGCTGGGTTTGTCTGACTAATAGTCTAAAACTTTAAATTCAAAATGATATTAAAAAAACAGGGAGAAGCAAGAAATTCTCACATTTAAGAAGCCAGAGGTAAACACCTGCAGGACTAATGCAGGCCATCATTCAATAGAGTATATATACTTCATTACTATATTCTGCAGCAGTCCTACCATAATATTCTGTCACAACGGGAACAAGACCGCATTTCCCTGCGATGAACGAGTGAGTTGCATCCAGCGAGACAGCGTCCACCTCGTCCCTCTGTGGTGAAGGAACGTGTCATTTGATAAATTTAAAGGCCTCGATGTTGCCCAATCTCGACGGCTTACCTTAATTTTCTCGATACAGTCACGCATTGAGACGGCTCTGACGCACACCAGCGGGTCAGACTTTATACTGAGCGCCCACTGCTCACACTTCTTCTGCTCTGCGTGGCTGATGCAGCACCACCTAATGACACTGTCCTCCAGCGAGCTTCCTGCAAACATAAAGACGCCGTAAAACCCAAGTCTGTGTGTTCTGGGTGTAAAAATGAACAATCATACATCAGCAGGCATAAGCACCTTCATGCCCAAGACCTTTGAGGAGTGCAATATAATCCAGTCCCAGCACCTGACTGACGTCCATGTCGTCTTGCAGGATAGCAAGTTTCTCAGTCACATCTCTGAAGAGAAGATCGTTTTCTCCAAAAGATGAGGAGTCAAAAACTTGGAAGCGCCGCCTCTCTCTTCCTTGCCGACCAAACAATGTCTTAAGAATTAATAGAGAGGATCAATTACTGGGAAAAAGGACATCTATGACCTTCAGGCATAGAGACAGAAAGTGAGCGAACTATTTACCTGCACAGTCACTAGAAATTTGCGAACAACCTTGCGAAAATGAAGTCTGGTGACCATGCCCCCTCCTGGACCACGACCCAGATTACAGCTTCTGTAGTGGCTGAGAGGAGCTTGAGTGCCATCAGTACACAGTAACCTGAACTCATCACGCTCACTCTCTGTCAAAACAGACATAAAAAAAACTATGAAGGTGAAAAGACTAAAAAGTCATCACAGTGTTCTGTGGTTTGGTAGTTGACCTGTATTTATTATATCAAAGCAGATGTTGTAATATTTTCCTATAGATGATTTAATATTCCCAGAATTCTCAGTGTTAAGGTTTAATGTCTTTTCCCATCATGTTTTGCCAGGTTTATATTTGTACAGTTATGACTTGGAGTGGTATTTTTAGGTTTCTTTGCTTCTCGCAAACTCTCATTTACGGCAGTATTTCTGTTCAGGTGTTAAACCTGATTCGGGCTGGAGAGAGAAGAGAGTCGATCTTAAAGGGTCTCCCAGGAGTTCAGCCACAACAGCATTTCTCAAATGAGATACTAATAATTCTAGGGTATAAGTTATATAGGGCTCTAGCCCTCCCAGTATGGATAAGCAGTTAAGAAAATAAATTGATGGAAGTTCAATAAACAACATATTGTCTTCTAGAGGAAACACATACAAGCTGTGAGGTGGTGTTGTGATTCGCACTGCAGAACTGTATCCCCCAAACTTAGCAGAAAGTCTCTGCTCAGTGAAACTTGTGTCTTCTTTACTGTTATTGTATGATGACCAAAAATCAGTTTGCCATAAATTTTGTGACTTAAAACTTTAAATAAAGTAGATACTGATGATGCACTTACTTTTCTAATGGACCTCTTTATGTAGGTTCTATTTTCTACCAAAAAGCATTTTGCTGGTTTTAGAATATTACCAGGAAACTTCAGACACATTTTTATTTCAATACACTAAATAATTAAAAAGAAACTGCTTACCGTCAATACTTTCAAGTGCTAAATGGTCCACAAATGCAACATCCCCTACCCCCCTCCTGAGACATCTGTAGTAGAACAAAAGAGAAATAAAAATAATTCAATGATGTTTTAACTGGCACCTCGTGTTTCAAATGTCTCAAATATAAGATGTAAGTTGAGAACGTGTTGATCTTTTTTTAAGCCCAACCTCAGAGCTCCCTGGTTGTTGTAGAAGGGCTCACTGTGGGACGTTTCGCAGTGGTAATTCTTCTGGCGTGTGTAAGACCTCTGGCCCTGGCACAGCATGCACAGAGAAGATGCCATGGCAGAAGCACCAGGAATACAGCTGGCACTGAAAAAGGTGCTGACATCTGCCAGGAGAGGAGAAAAACAAGTCAGGGGACTGAAAAGCCAGATCAGAAATGAGGACATGGAAAGAAGCAGCTGCACTGGCAGCTGATTATAGTCTTAGTACCCTGACTGAGTGGATGCTCTTTTGACCAGCTCAGGTAGTTTCTGGAAAGCAGGAAGCCGAGTGGGAGACTCCAGCCAGCTGTCCATCGAACCCCGCTGTGACAGCTCCTGTGACCCTGCAGGGATCTTAGGTCCAAGCTGCTGTTTCTCACCACAGCCACAGACAGAATACACCCTCCTGTAGTTAAATATGCAAACAGACGTGTGGGTCATTTCGTATCAACTAAATCTGAAAAAGTTTCCACCTGACCCCATTCAGAATCAGCCGGCTGTTTTGTGGAAGTTTAGATACAAAAGATTTCCTTCATACTCTGAAAATTGTTTCAGGTTTAATTTAACTACACAGGTGAGGGTCAAGATTTGGTGCTTTTTAACAGACCTAATTTCAGGACATACACAACATGAAATTTTTAGGGTGAAAAACACATTTGAGCTGCGGTATAAAAAACTGAAACCAACTCAATGTAAAACCCACTCCAGGTGTCACGCTCTAAAACCAAAGTCTCAAAATGCACCCACTCAATATTATCATGGTCTTAACTCATTCAGTAAATACAATTTCAAATAGACAAGTGTTAAAATATATATCATCCATCCATCCATTCACTTATCCTTAAAATATATACTGTATTACAAAATTATTATACATAGAAGGAATCACGACTAGTAGGCAAAAGGGAGCCCTTTCACATGCTGTAACTTCTTTTTTTTTTTCAATTTTTTATTTTTATTCCATTTTTTTAATATACATAATTCATCCTTTCATTTACATTAACCAAACTAAACATGATGTTGAAATATATATTATCCAACAATCATTAAAAAAAAACAAAACAAAAAAGCACACCAAAAAACATCAAAACTAACAAACTAATCTCATAATACACACACTTATAATCTCGAATTCCTTATTTATACAATAAGTCATACAAAGTCTGGGTATTTCACCATAATGTTTTTTCCCAATTAGCCCAAATCTTTTTAAATTTTACTAACTGTAGTCTAACTGAAAATGTAATTCTTTCCATTTTGTATATTCCATATATAATCTGATGCCAGTCAACCAAGGATGGGACTTTTACACTTAACCATTTTTAAGCTGCTAAACTTAAGATACCAAATAAACATTTAGATTCAGTGTCCATGTCTATTGAATACAAGAATCCAAATAAGAACTCATTCCATTTAATAGGTATTTGCCTACCTAGAATTTCTTCCATCTCTAAATTAATATTTAACCAAAAATCTTGGATTAGTAGGCACAACCAAAACAAATGAAGAAAATTTGCACCCCGGGCTCCACAGTTCCTCCAGCAATTTGAGGAACCTAAATAATATTTAGCTGTAACTTCTTTTAACCATTTACTTGTCCTCCATCGTGATGTGACCCAGAAAAATTTACCCAAAATACACTTTTTGAAGTTTTCTCCAGTGAACTATCAGAAAACACACAAAACGTCCAGGGCACCAGCGATTGTTTTTGTTACTCTATGTCACAGACATTAAATTGGTGCAGTTTTGCTATGGAAAATCTGACACAGCCTATGATATGGATGCTCAAAGCTGGTTGCAGAAAAAAAAAAAAAAAGATAATTTTTTGGAGTGAGTGTAAAATTTATTTGGCTGCATTTTTTTTTTAAATGTCGCTAGCTCTTGTACTACTCAAAAATTAGGGAAAAAAAAGGAGATTTTAAAAAGAGCCAAATTGGGCCTGTAGCTCGTAACATTTTCATAGTATGAAGGTAAAATATTGCATGGCCGTGCTTACATTATTGTACAAAAAGCAAACAAACAAAAAAACCCAGCCGATTGTGAAAAGGGTTAGGAGGGAGGCACTCATGGATTTTTCATGGAATAACCCCCTTCTCAGATCAGTGCTGAAGATGTATCTCAAAAACATAAACTAAAACCTACCATCACTGTAGATCTCCTTAGCAATGGCAACAAGTTCAAACTGCTTGACAGCGGAATAAATTTCTCCTGCATCTAAAGTCACTATGTCAGCACGGTTAGCCTGAAACAAACAATTAAGAGAATGAGTTTTACTTTTACAACTCAAAGCAAATGCATCTTCCTTCCAAAAAGGAACAGGCAATCAGACTCTGGGTTGTAGGTCTAGTAGCACAAGTTTAAAATGCTATCATGGAAAACATTTCTGGCCTGGACTGTAAAAATAATGAAATGATTAAAAAAAAAAAGTTGAGACACTGAATATTTATTTTCTCTAATGGTTAAAATTTTATTTGTGAAGCAATTCATAAAGTCATTGCTAGTTAAGGTTAAAGGAATACTCAGCTCAGCAGAGCTCTGACTCTTTGTCAGCCTGACTGCGGTGCTGGAAAGAAACCTGGGGTTCTTATTTTTTTCAATCAGTGATGAATAGTAAGTTTTCCTACCTTTATGCTTTTTTTTTTTTTTTTTTTAATAGAGTTACAAACTTCTTCCAGGCCAAACAAAGATGCCATTTCCTCTCCAGCTATTGTTTTATCTGCATTAAGGTGCATGTTTGAGAGCTGTACCGGTTCACCGTGCATCTCTGATTTGTTGCCTTCTTTTTCAGAGGAGCCACAGTATCCAAGCTTTCCCATGGCTTCATTTTATAGGAAATCTTGAACTTGGACTGGTTCAAATGACTTGCTCCCAGTGGGATTAAAACTGTTTATTGTGTATTGTAGACTTGCTCACCTTGATCCTATTCATGCAGTCGGTTGTGCTGAATGCTCGTATGCATGAGAGTCTGGCAAAAGCTGCCACAGTGGCTGGTGGCAGCACTGCCACCAGAGCTTTAGCTAGCTCTGCACACTTCCTCTGTTCAGGATCTGACACTGTGCACCATCGCATCTTCTTAGCTGCCATGCAGGGAACAATTCAATTTGTTTAAAAAAAAATCCACCAGAAAAGCAAAATGCATAAAGTCCTTTCCAACTTTGAGTAAATTCAAAAGCTTCTACAATATTTATATAATTAAACTCAATTTTATTATGTCCCGAAAAACAAAAGCTCCAAACAGATGGTAACAAGAAAATCCCCAACATGTACAAAGGAATAGAAACACTTCGACAATACAATGAGGCTGTTTAACAAAAAATAATTTAAGAAACAATAAAAATAACCTAGTTCAATAGCAACACTTACCACTTACAGAGCACACAAAGATGAAAAAGAGGATAAAAACAGGATAAATTCCTCGCATTTTGACCTGCTGTTGAGCAAAGATTTAACAAATGTGCAAACAGACCGCTGTCCCCTCTGTTAGACTGAAATCTGTGATTTTAGTTCAGTGATTTTCCAAAGTATTAGAGGCACTGCTACCAACAGGATAATAGAAAACCTATTGCGTAAGGGCACCTCCTCTGAAAACAGTAAAGTCACTCTTTGCACACATATGGAACAGATTTTGCACCATCTGCAACAAGGACGACCCCTATCCAATGTTCTCATTTACAGTGTAGATGTAGAGCTGAGCGGTGCTTTTAGGCACTGTGCTTTTATGTCTTGGGAATGCTGAATCAATTTAAAGACATTTCACATGACAATTAAGGAGAACCATTCAGTTTGGTCCTCACGAGTTGAGGGCAGTAAAGCTATAAACACTGAGTAGATAATATGCACACTCTGGTGAAGCCTCTGCTCATTTAATTCTCAGATCAGACTATTTTAATAAAATGTGATGCCGGCACATGAACAACAGTACAAGCAATAAGCAGGTGAGCCCGTCATGCTCTCCATTATTTCCTGTCATGTTAGAAACGCAGAGTTTTTAGTTTCTGTTTTTTGATGAGGAGCATAAAGTCTTAAATCCTGGAGGACAGTCTGCAAATGTTGAATTCGCTCAGCGTGCAGCAACATCACCGGTTTATGTTTTTCCAGTTTAGCTGACAGTCTGTCGATGTTCTCCTCCAACTGTCAACATAAAACAAAAAACAAAAAAAAAAAAAACACCAAGAGTGACACAGAGTCAATGCCATTTTCAATAACATGTAATGCACCTCCTTCTAAGCTTAGTTTTCTACAGACAGAGATTTACTGTTCAAACGAAGCTTCAAAAGAATGCATGAAAAATCTGAGCCATCAGTGAGAGAACCTTCAGAAGTTATTTCAGGTAACTAGCATCGTGCTCAGGACTGCACATGCTCTGGCACGATGCCGGTATGCCTTCTTCCTTTCCATAATCAAAGAAATGTGAACCATTAAATGTTTCCACTCAGACAGTGAAAATGTGTGAAAAAGTAATGTTTTCCGGCTGGAATAACCCTTAGTTGTTGAGCAAAGATAGCTGTTGTTATAAGGGCTTATGCATTTTGTATAATTACAAAATATATGAATAATTACAAAATATATGAAATTCAGGGACTTTTTTTTTTAAACAAAAGGCAGTTCACTTTATTAATGGCCTCTAAGGCCTCAGTCACACAGGACTAGAGACTGCTTGGTGACCCCAAAACTGTTTGGTGAGTGGTTACTGAAAGTTGCCTGATGAAATCTGTCACAAAGAGGGTATCCATTTATTCCCCAAGCTGCAGTGAAACTCACAAAAGTGTGGCACAAACTGGAATCGCCTTCAAAGTGAAAATCTGAGTCATTCATGCACACTTCTGGCAACTGCAGCAACCTATCGGTGACCAAGTTAATAGCAAGGAGGTTTTTGGTGCACCACCTTCTTTGTGACTGCTTGTAACCTCCAGCCACCACTTGCCAACAGGTCACAGAATAGACACTTTTCCCTAGAGACTGGTGGTTACCAGGGGGTCACTGACTGGCCTCCAGGCCTGAGTGAATCGATTTAACAATCGATTTCACAGCGACTGCCAACAAACCCCAGCAACCACTTAGAACCAGCTGAGGAATACACATTTTTCCCTCACGGCTGGTGGTTGCCAGATTGGTTGCAGACCAGTCTTTATTCCTACTGGCTGGAGACTATGCTTGATATTTATGTTTGAAACCAAATGCGAATATTGCGTTTGGGCTGCAATGACTAATACAGGACAAGATAGCATAAATCAGCATGCGCCCCTCCAAGACTATTGAAACAGTGAGACCAATCCCTTTATTTTTGCTGTACACTGAAAATATTTGGGTTTGACATTAAAAAACAAAAACAAACAAAAAAAACAAGATCAGACAAAAGATTAACATCTCAACTTTTATTTTGAGGTATTTACATCTGGATCTGATAAACAGTTCAGAAGATAGCACCTTCTGTTTAAACGCACCCATTTTTCTTGAGAGCAAAAGTATTGGAACATGTGACCGACAGGTGTATCAGACAATAAATAGTGCTGAATGTCTACGCTCAGTTTCAGATTTGGGTTTTGCCTGTGCATTTATAGTTACAGGAGTAACCAACATGGAAACCAGAGAGCTGTCTATGGGTGAAAAATAACCAATTGTGAAGCTGAGAATAGATGGAAAATAAATCAGAGCCACTGCACAAACATTTGGCCATAGCCAGTACAACCGTCCTGAAGAAGAAAGTCGTCACTGGTGTACGACGTAACAGATATCGAACAGGTAGACCAAGGAAAACAACAGCAGGTGATGACTGAAACATTGTAAGTGCTGTAAAGAAAACCCTAAAATAACTGTTAGTGACATCAGCAACAACCTCTAGCAGGCAGGAGTGAAGGTATTCACAGAAGACTTCTTGAACAAAAGTACAGAGGCTTCACCAGAAGATGCAAACCACTAATTAGCAAGAAGAAGATGAAGGCCAGACTGAAATTTGCCAAGAAATACAGAGACAAGCCTCAGATTCTGGGTCAAAGTTTTATGGACTGATGAGACAAAGATGAACCTTTACCAATGTGATGGAAAGGTTAAAGTTTGGAGAAAGAAAGGATCTGCTCATGATCCAAAACATAAGAGCTCATCTGTCAAACACAGTGGGGATGATGTCATGGCTTGGGCTTGCATGGCGTCCTCTGGGATGGGCTTGTTATTCCTCATCGATGATGTCATGCATGAGCGGCAGCAGCAGTACAAGGAACTCAGAAGTCTACAGAAACATTTTGCCTGTCAATTTAAAGAAAGATGCAACCAAACTAACTGGGAGATCCTTCATCATGCAAGATAATGACCCAAAACACACTGCAAAAACTACAGAGTGCATCGGGGCCAGGACGTGGAAGCTTTTAGACTGGGCAAGTCAATTTCCAGAGTTAAACCCTATAGAGGAGACTGAAGGGAGTAACCCCCCCCAAACAAACAACAACTGAAAGAGGCTGAGAGGAAAGCCTGGAAAAGCATCACAAATAAAGAATGCAAAAGTTTAGTGATGTCAAGCTTGATGCAGTTATTGCAAGCAAAGGATTTGAAACTGATTTTTTTTTTAATGTCAAACCCAAAAAATAAAGGGATTGGCCTCACTGTTCCAATACCTTTGGAGGCATATTCTCTGAAGCACACAATGTAGGTCCTGCTCCTGCTCAGCTTACGAAGTTTGTTAATCTCTGTTCAACATAAACAGGGACAAAATTATCTTGTGTCCTTACCTCCTTCAACTCTTGACAGACAGCATTTTTTTCCATCACTTCATCCTTTCCACTGGTCTGCAGCCAACTCTGTAATACCCCTTTCAGCTTTCGCCATGCCCTGAGTGAACAAACACACAAACACTGTTGTTTCATATCATGTACAGTGACGAAAAATAGAATGCAAAACTTTTTTTTACCGGAGCTGCTTTCTGTCCAGCTGGAAACTCTTCATGTCCTGCTGAATCCTGAGAAGCTCCCTCATCAGAGCTGACGTTGGATCAGTTATTTCATCTTCAGCGTCAGGAACCTCAGTTTCTCCACTGGAAGTGTTCAGATGTATCTCTTGAAAAAACATCACAACAGTTGTTTGGCCTTTGATGTCTTAATAACTTGTGTTATTATATATATAAAAAATGAAACATGCTAGGAAGAAATGTGCAAGGTCCATACCTGGATATGCAGATGAGCGGTGATCCAAAGAAGTGACAGACTGAGGAAAAGGCACAACTGGAGCAGCTCCTGAGTTGAACTTTAAAAAAAAACAAAACAAACATAAGCTTGAACCCAAATCAAGTTACTTAATACAGCAGTAAATGGTTGTTACGTCAAACAGGTGTATCTTACTTTATTCTGTGTCCTAGTGGTCATGAAAGCAGAAGGAGGTAAAAGACGGTCTTGGTTTTGGGTGTCCTCAGGAAACTCCATGTTGGACCTGAGAGGTTCAGAGGGTGGCACAGCAGATATGACGCTGCTCTGATGCAGAGAGGGAACGAAAACGTTATCAGGATGGAGGCAGAATGACCCCAGACGATTTTTCTGTGGGAGACTGAACTCAGAGGAGTCTGGAGTTGCTTTAATGCTGGTGATGCCAGATTGTTGTTGGGTTCTAGAAACAAAAAGAAAAACAAAGATTTTATCAGTGATTTCTGCTGAGCACCAATGAGTTTTAATGCAATGCTTTTTTTAGTAACCATATTATAGTTCAAATCTTCTTTCTTTATTTTCATGTATCACTCCATCCCACTTTGGAAAGAGGGTTTTACCATCGAAAATATGAAGCAGTGTTTCTTTTATTGATAACTTATCTACCCTTTATAAGGCAACACTTTCAGCAGGACTCAAACTGGCATTTGAGTAAGAAAACGCCAAACTCCATGTGCTGGAGTGAAGTACACACTCACAGCTTGCTAAGCAGTCCATCTTCAGCTTCCTGCTTCTCTGAATCAGACGATGAAACACTGCTCAAACAGAAGGTCACGCTCTTTTTTGGTGGCTGCCCTCTGATCTCTTGCTGTCTTCGTGGTTTACACAGCGCCCGTTGCTTCCACCGTGCAGCACAACGTTTAACAACTCTCTGAAGATGTTGTGATCTCTGCAGGACACAAGCAGAAGTGAGACACGGAGATTTTCTGTCTAAAAAGCCCAAGAAAGACACAATAACCTACTTGTTGTTGGCTGTGTTGCGTAAGGTCCGTTGTGAGATCATTCATGTGAGCAGCATATGTGAGGATGCATGTCACGCCCTCCCTCAGCAGCTGGTCTCTGTAGACCAGTGCAGCTCTGGCTGCATGTTCTTGTTTTCTCCGCTGCTCTGTGACCCACATCCTCCACCCATACAACACCTGCAGCAGATTCAGAAAGCAGCAAGAGGACATCTTAGAGCCTGTGAGCACCATTTCGGCAATGCATGAGGAGGCAGGTTTTACCTTGGCCTGAAGCGTGAGGGACCAATGCCAGAGTGCTTGCTCCGCCTGCTTTGCCTCTCTCTGTCTGTGCTGCAGCTGTCAGCAGGAAGAAAACCAAAGTCTGTTTAACTGTTCTAAATCAAAACCAATCAATACGTATGCATTAGAAAGGTGTCTTATGCAGCATGATGACATCAAACACATAGAACTCAAAATCATAGCATCAGAAGACACAGAGATAGCCTAAATTCATAGGGGAACAGTGGCAAGTTCTCCAGATGGCCAAAAATAAACTGACTTTCCAAGTGCCATAAAAACCTGACAGCAAATGAAGGAGAACTGGTACTGCTCACACCAAATATTGATTTGATGAATGAAGGTTACTGATAAATAAAAAACTAATCGTGGCATTATTTTTTAAGCACATGCTCTCTTCAGTTGTTCTTTGATACAGTAAGTCTGACATAGCTGTCATCCCATACTCTTGTTCCTAACAGAAATCTGATGACCAGAACATTAAAAAAAGAACATGAACAAACCTTCGTTTTCCACTGCTCAAAGTACGTCTGGTACATTTTTAATCTCAGCAATAAGAGTCCCTGTCGTTTCATCACCTACAAAATAATCACAGTTTAAAAAGGTTAGACTACAGCTTGATGTGACCAGTATGGTTTTATATGAGTTACAGGCTAAAAGAAGCTACAACCTTATTTTTCTTGTGCTGGTGGTAATGCGCGTTCCAAGCTTTCAGAGTTTTAGAAAGGAGTTTGGAGTTATGGTGTCGCCTGGCTTTTTCCATGCTTATCCTCTCCCTCCGTGCCTCCCTGGTCTGATTCCTCCACTGTCGGAAAAATCGCAGCAGCCGCACTAAAAGCAGAAATCATCAAGCTAAAAAGTGTAGAACTGATACACCTGGTACCCAAATAGCACAGTTCTGATGCAACAGTTACTTAACAGATACAAAATCTGTGACAAGTGCTAGGATAACTGCTGCATTTGTCTTTGCAGTCTCAATGAGGATACCACATAAAAAAAAACAAAAAAAAAAAAACAGCTCTAAGAATAAGAAAAACATGCTGCAATATCTTTACTTACCAGATCTTTTAAGGGTTACAGGCAGGTGCCGCTCACATGAGCACAGTTAAGTTTGTTTAAAGAAAACAGACATGTGAAAGGTGTCAAAACTGTAACATATGAAATTACCTTCATTCATAGACTGCTGAGCCCTGCTGAGTGCTTCCCCCTGCTGGAGGCGCTTTGATATTGCAAGTGTTGTTGCATCTCTCCAAGCATGAAACGCCTTGAAAGATTTAGTAAAAGGAAAGCAATCAGTGCGGAAAAGATGACTAGGCCTGATGATTTTAAAGATGAAGGCATTAGATCGCTTTATAACCTTAAGCTGAAGGGAGTGACAAAAGTGATTCTGTGCTTGCTGCTCCGCGAGCCGAATCTCTGCCCGCTGCTCTGCGTTCTCCCTCCATACAGTAAGCGCTTCTCTGGAGAGACATGACTGAAACTGATGACGCTGACATACACCTAGTATTTCTGAACAGAAGAAATAAAACTCTGATTTTAAATTCAGAAATTTAGTATTTGTCTTTATTACCTGAAAAAACACTGTGTGCGCTGCCTGTGAAGCTCCTCTGCATGGTCATAGATCTGAGACATCTGTAGGTGGTGTTTCTGTAAATACAGTAGGCCATACAATAGGGTATAGACTTGAACATTATTTTCTTCCCTCCAAACAAATTAAATCATGTGGTTATAACTGATCCTTGTGTACCTTCCAGGCCACAAAGGAGTGTTTGAGAAGTTTAACTTCATGGTAACTCTGAATCTCCCTGAGCTTGCTTTTCTTGGCTCTCTGGCTCTGAACAAACTGACACACAAAGAAGTCTGCATTATAATCCAATGATGAATTAAAAAAAAAAAAAAAGAGCGAGACACATAAATTATGCATGAAGAGAAGAAAAATCTATCAGCATTCATGTGGACACCTCAAAACTCTGGTCCCATTTAGGCACTCTCATACTGCTGGAGACGCTGAGCAGAACATTTGTAAGATACACATTTCTACATCTAAACAGCTCATTTTTTCAGGCTTTGTTAATCTTAAGCCAAACGCACTGATTCCTTACAACCCAATGACTGAAGAAACAGATGGCGTGTAGACTGGGCTCAACAAAGATTAAAAAAAGAAACAGCACCTTTTTCCATTTTTCTACAGCCAATCTCATGCGGCGCAGGTCACCCTGATGGCAGGCCTGCTGCTCTCTGTTTCTCCTGATGTGAAACAAATCAACAAATCTATTAGCCAACAGCACATTTACAGTAGTTCATAGCTCAAGCTCAGATGATTCAACAGCTACAAGAGAACCTGTCTCGTATGTCAGTGCCATTTTCCTTCCACTGCATCATCGTCTTGCGGAGAAGTGTGCGCCGATACAGACAATGCGAAGCCTCCTGTTTCTCCACCTCTTTGATCTGCTCTTGTGTGCGCTGTCTCCATCTGGTCCAGGCTCTCTGCTTGTGGCATCTCTCGTCATGAAGAACTGCCTAGAAAAATAAAGTGTTATTTATCACCAGTGCGATGTACCACAGTGTAGTTTCCATCTGCAACTGACGTACCATCCGCTCAGAAAGCATCTCTTCCTTGCGTTTCTCCGATTTTCCCCACCAAGTGTAAAACACCCAGGTGTACTGGCGCCGCCTGTCAACACAGTGAACAGAAGCATCATGTGGACATATTCATCCACCTGCTAAGTTTGAAAATCTACAAAGTACATTCATAATCTTGTCAGACTCCACCCACAAAAAAATGTCCTGATCGTTACTAATTTAAATTTGTTCAGTTTCCACTTAAAGGTAGTCTCCGACTGCTTCCAGTGCTGCTATTTTTATAACCCTCCCGAAAAGTCCCATCCTGATCACTTGCACTTGTGTGCTCTGTGATGTGCAGCAGATCTCCTCCACCCTTAAAAAGTGCCAGAGCTGCATCTTGTACTCAGTGATTGTGTTGATCTGGCAAAAAAAACCCCAAAAAACACTGCTGACAATCTGATCCTGTGGGACACCTACAAGGTACACACTTAGTACACTCCTGGTCATGCTGATGTCAGCCTTGGACACCACAGATGCTTCCATGGAAAACTACTGTTTTGTCTTAGAGTTGCAGCCAGAGACCAGCTCTCACGAGCAAAGACGATCCTCCCTATGAATGTGGGGTCAGTCTGACATAGAAGATGAAGTCTGCTCTCTGTTCAAGGACTGTGATGAATTTGCACGCATGCAAGAACTCCGGATGGGACCAGCAATCTAAAAATATCACATCTAAAAACAGCAGCCACACTAAAAGCAGTGCAGAGGCAAGAAAAAAAAAAAGAAAAAAAAGAAAAGAAAAAGAAACTTGAAATGAAAATAAAATAAAAAGCTGCAGAACTGTTTGCTCACATTATATCTAGAAAGATTTAAAAGAGGAGAAAGGTGATGACTCACCGATCATAAACTTCAGCTTTGAGTCTTCTCTGTTGACTCAGTCTACTCTGCTGAGTAAACTCAACCCACGACTGAAAACACAGAGGCAGCATGTGGTCTACATACCAAATGTCTGCACGACACTCCAGTTCCTGTGAAACAAAAAAAACAAAACACGTCTATTGTATTTGAAACTAATGTAAGTCTATCTGTATCTGTGCTCTCTTCTGCTGGATTTGAAAATACCTGCATGTGTCTTTGCTCAGCAAGTTTCTCTCTCCAGTAGTGAAAGCATCTTCTCAGCAGTGAAGTGCTGCAATTAGAAACAAAATTCTTTTGTAGCATGGGTGTTACAACAAAGACCCACGAGACTGGGAAAACGGTGGCGATTGGGAAATGTATGAAAGAACACCTGTAGTTACTCCGTGCCATTTTTGTTAGGGGTTTAAAACTCTGGTCTTCAGCTTCCTCCACACGATCCTGCCACAGTTTCCAGTACTTACGAGTCATCTGCAAAAAACAAAACCTTCAGATGCTTTCAAAACCTCACTGGGAGTAATGATAATCGGTTGCAGTGTGAAGATCACAGTGTGTTCATCAGTTACCGTTTGCTGACAATGCTGGACAGCCATATGGTGGTTCAGTCGATGTGTTTTGTTCCACATGACATTAAGAGACAACCCTCGCAATCCAGCACGCTGCAATGAGAATACACAGTGCTGACTACATGAAATGATCACACTCTCTGCTAATCTGTAGTTGCTTCTTTTTTATTTTTTTAACCAGTAAATGATGTTGGAGATGCCGATGTGCTTTGTTGGTTCTTTCAGCCTCTTCTCTGCACAATGCCACATCTACGGAAGAGCTCAAGAATCAAACAACAGTACTGATAACTTAAAGAACTGATTTAGTAGATGGTAGGAAAACTGAAGCTTTATTCATTCTAATAGTTGATCAGGATACAAGCTCTCCAGTGCACCAGTGCTCTGCGCTGGATGCTCTGCATGGCCAAGAGGGCTGCTGCTTGCAATCGCGTCTCTTCACTCTGTTTGCGATCCAGAGCATTGCTCCATGTACTCCAACACTTCCTCACCAGATGGCGACAACAGGCACATTGAGCTAAAGCTGAAGGTGAAATAAAGAACAAAAAGTGTGTTAAGAGACGACTGAATAATGAAGCTTCAAGAATGGAAACAAAGCCACGTGGGTATTTTATAATGACCTTGTGTTTCTTTCTTGGTCTGCCGACAGGCCACATATCTTATCCACTGATGCAATGCTCTTCTTTTCAGTCTGAAGATAAGGTGAAGTGCAGCTTTGGATTCTTTCTCTTTCTGGCAAGAAGCAGCCGTGTACATCTCTTTCCACTGAAGCCAAGCCTTTGATACAAAATATATCAGGTCACAGATCATCAGAGAGAATACAGAGGAGTAAAGTACCTCAAGGGTCTGTCCTCGGACCTCTCCTGTTTTCTTTATCTATGTTACCCCTGGGGTATGTCACCCACAGGCATAGTGTGAGTGTGAGCTTTCACTCCTATGCAGATGATATGTAACTACATGTCCCTTTGAATGAGTCTTTCACATCGCTGTGGAGGAATTTTGGCCCACTCTTTTTTGCAGAATTGTTTTCATTCAGCCACATTGGAGGCTTATCGAGCATGAACTGCCTGATTAAGGTCATGCCAAAGCATCTCAAATGAATTTAAGTCTGGACTTTGATTAAGCCACTCCAAAATCTTCATTTTTTTTTCTTTTTTTTCTGGAACCATTCAGAGCAGGACTTACTGGTGTGTTTTGAATCATTGTCCTGCTGCATAACCCAAGTGCTCTTGAGCTTCAGGGCACAAACTAATGGCCAGACATTCTCCTTTTCTGATAGAGCGCAGAATTCATGGTTCCATCAATTGCAGAAAGTCATCCAGGTCTTGAAGCAAAGCAGCTCCAGAACATAACACTGCCACAATGTTTGACTGTTGGCATGATGTTTTATGAAATGCTGTGTTAGTTTATGCTGGATGTCAGGGTACCCATTCTTTGGAACAATCTCCCTGAGGAGATCAGACTGGCAAATGGTTAATGCACTGGTTCTTATGCAGCATTTTTTCTACTCTACTTGAACACTCAAAGCACTTTATACAACATGCCTCATTCACACCAATTTATACAAGCACTTTTTTCTACACAGTTCTTTTTATCTAACATTCATACTCCAGTGAACACATCGGAGAGCAACTTGTGGTTCAGCATCTTGCCCAAGGATACTGAACCCCAAGCCAGGAATCGAACCACCGACTTTCCGAATAGTAGATGAACTGCTCTCCCTCATAAAACTACAACCACCCCAAGCTCACTTTCATCTTTTAAATTTCTCTTACAGACATATTTTCATAATCTCTATAATCTCTGAGTTATGTCTTTATTGTCATTCATAATTGTTTTATCGTCTTCTCCTAGTGATCATTTTTAATTTATTAAATCTTTTGATAATTTCTTTTAATTTACCTATTTTTCATTTTTAATTGTCTTTAGTTCTTCCTTTTATCTCATTGTGCTACCAGTATTCCTATACCTTATGTTGCTTCACTTTTATCTCACCTTAAACATTTTGTTGTTTATAACTTTGTTTTGAAAGGTGCTATATAAATAAAGTTATTATTAATGTTAATGTGATTTACAGGTGTGTTGAATCATGTCTTTACCGTTCTTGTTAAGGTTCGTGCCCTCTGCTTCTGCACTTGATCCTCCAAAATGCGAAGGTCTCGATGGTGCTGTAGCCTAGTCTGCCACAAGTTCCACGCTGAGCTGCAAAACACAAAAACGTTAAAACCATCATTATGCTAAAAATCATCATCCTAGAAGATTTAATTTAATACAAAAAAACTTACCGCATAACTGAGAGCCTGTACTGCTCAAGAGCTGATTCGAGCATTCTGTTCTTCGTTCTCCTCATCTCTGTGAAAACCTCCCATCTGTCCCACACCAGACGCATCCGCTGCTTGTCGGCTGATGAAAGAGACAAAGTGGGTAATGACACACCAGCTAACTGTGAAATCTGACCAAAAAGAAAAAAGAAAGGCCAACAGGCTTGAATGCTAAAATCACACCAAATGACTGAGCCTTTTGCAGTTGGGTCTTCTTTTCCCTCTGCAAACACACAAACATTCGCCAGTTATGGAGTGTCCAATTGCACAGGTAGTATCTGAAACAAAAGCAGAATCGTTGGTACACAAACAGGTCTCAGTGAACCAGCTGTAGAAGTCTTCCATAATGTCCTGTAATGACCTGTAGTGACACTCTGCCCGCATGGTCAGACTCCACTCCCTCCTGGATGACCACCATTCTTCTCTCCATCCTTCAAAGGTTCTTCTCAGGACTACCCTGTTATAGTGGGACCTGAAAAACACATGAATTAGAGAGCAGGCAGGAAAACCAAGGGAACCAGATCCTAGATTTGAAAATACATATTTTCATTTTCTAAAATAAGTGAAACAGCTACTTTGCTTCACGAGGAAGAACTCGGCCAAAGGTGTTCTGCATCCATATCTTCAGAAACTTTCTTGCTAGGTGCCTGCAGAGGTTCAAAGAGTGGAGACTTGATTTTCAGTGAGGAAGGAAGCAGCAAGATTTTTTTTTAAAAAGTAGGTAAAGAAATACACTCATCACCTTATTCTCAGCTCCTTGAGTCTTCCACCTTTGTTCCAGCTGTATCCAACTCTGTAAGGGACCTTTCTGGTGTGAACTTTGCGCACTTGTTTTGTTTCACCACCAGATCTGACATAGTTTAATCGGGGTCTTACTGAATCTGAGTTTCTGCCGCTACTTGGCATATTTCAAGCCGCGATTACACGGACCACTGCTCCGCATCACTTCTACTATAAAAGCATCAAAAGCATGGTCGTTTTACACTTTCGTTTTTCGTAGCTTTTATAATAAAATTACCATTCTTTATCCTTATGAGAAAACTCTTTACAAAGTACCGCGCGTTTGTTTTTCCTTATCACGTGACCACCGGGTCTCTTCGTTGGTTGTCAACAGCAACAGCCTGTGCTGCCGCTCTGTGAAGACGACATTAAACTGTTTGTGGCTGTTATAAGATTCAATATTATTACACTGTTTAATAAAGTTTTTAATATGGGACAGCGTTTTTCACAGATCTCCCTCTACAGCAGTTTAAATTCTGAAATGTTTACTTCTCACAGGAAGAACACATTTAAGGTCCTCACAGATTTACGACGATTCGAAATATCAGTCCTGGGCTGCCCGCGAGCACGGGGTCTATATTTTCATAAGGAGTACTGGGAGACCGGCAGTGGAGAAATTCAAATCGAGCAAACCCCTAACACAATATGTGGTTGCCTCAAGTAATGCCTGTCAAGCGCCTTTAAATTTAGTATAAAAATATTCACTACAAAGCAAATTGGAGTTTTGCCACATTTTATATGGTTACACATAAACCATTTACTTGTAAAATTATATTTCATAGACTGGTTTAAATATCAAAACAGGCTATCGCCAACGCACACCTGCCCATTTTAATTTCTGAAAAGGCGCGTTGGACACGGCGTAATCTTTGCCAGGACCTTCTTAAAGCGGTGATCAGAGGAAAATTGCTGCTACGACTTAGAAAACAGAGAAAGAGAAGACTGTTATTTGAGATTACAACGGTTCCGTGTGAGTTAATTTGTTATTTTGGATCCGTCTTATTGTGTTAAGTTACCCCTCTACAGTGCGTGCTTCCTGAAATCACAGCGACAACTCTACCGGCTCACGATTTGGTGCTCGCTGGGTGGGCATTTATCCCTAGTCCCCAGCTAGCTAGCTAGCTGAAAGTGCTAGGCTAGGCTAGGCAGCTCACTAACGTGATCTGCTCGGCTCTTAGTGACCGGCATTCCACTCAGCATTCAAACTAAGTAAGTTCGTTTTTGTTTTTTGTTTTATTTGACTTGCTAGTCAGCTGTCTGTACAACTTTTGTACCACGAATTCGGTTTATAGTTAACTGTGTGTGGGACGCTACCATCATTTGGCTAACCGTGTGTCAATCTCTTGGCAAACAGCGTTTATTTTCACAATACTTAATGGGAATTATTCAGCGTCATTTTTTTTTTTTCAATAAACGTTTTTGCTCGCTTGATTTGTATTGCAAAAGGCTTCATTTACAGTCCAGGCGCTATAGGCAATTAGTCAATTAATGCCAGCGCTTTGTAATGTAGTATAATGACGTGTCAGCTCTCAGCTGCTGCCAATTAAATTGCTAATTAGCCAGCAGCAACCTGAGACGTTAGGATTGCTCTTTAACTACACGTTGAAAGTAAACTGTGTAAGTGGAAAAGGTTTTCTTGATTGTTTGGTCTGTTTTGGGTCATGGCAACTTTTCTATAGTCATGGCAACTTATCTATGGTCTTCCCGTGCAATATACTTTAAAATGGCAACATATTTTCAAAAGCATTTTGCAGCACCAGAAGGACGTCGTTTTGCTTAATCTTCAGAACGTGCGTCCTTCATTTTTGATCAACATCGGTTGAAATCATTTAACTTTTATCTTCCCTAGGTGTAGAGTCGAGTTGTCGGTTGAGAGGCTGTTTGATCTGTCTGAAATCAGTCATGGAGAAAGATGCCTGTGTAGAGCTGAAGAATGGTGACGCTGCTGTCGACCAGTCTAAGCCGGCAAATACAGCTCCTTACAGATACACTAAGGTGATGATAAATGCTAGCTATCATTATTTTGTGAGTTTAATTAGGTATTGTTGCTAATTAAGCTTGGCTATCATCTCATTTGCAGGAGGAGCTTTTGGAAATCAAGGAGCTGCCAATCTCCAATGAAAGGCCTGAATGTCTCTCTGAGAAATATGACAGGTAAGAATATCTGTATGAAAGCCACACAGTCACATTAAGTAATGCTATAGGGATCAACAAGGGACAGGAGATTACCTTTATCAAATGACAAATGTCTGGCCATAAAGCTTGCCTTAATGCTGTTCAGGCACTGTTTGTTTTTATTTTATTATTTATTTATTTATTTTTGGCTCAAGCACTGAGTCTTTGACATTAGTGGGTATTATTGTTAATGCCTGTAGACATAAATTGGTAACTTTTGAAATTTGACAAAATAACCAGGTTAAATTAAAACAAAAAAATGAGAGCGAGATCAAAAATTACTTTGACTAAATGAGGTTATGTAGGGGAGCCTCTACACAATAGTGTGTACACTCCCTTGAAACTAAAATTTGCCTAAAGTTTGTAATTAACATGGTGTAAATGTCCAGAGGACTTACTCTTGCTTTTTGGAAATCACATGTTCTTCCAGATTGTCTCCTGCTTTGAGCTCATTTAAATTCCTTGGGGTAATTCTTAACCAACAGTCAAAGATTTGTTCTCATGTCTGCTTGAGAATGAAGAGGCAAATGTTTGGTTTAGAACACATATCTTTGTCCCATAACTATTTCAGGTTTGAGCCTTAGTAATAGTGGCTGAACAGTATGAGAATTGGATGCATTAAAGGGTAGTTCAGATTTCCTTAATACATTTTGTTTTGTTTTTTTTGTTTGTTTGTTTTTAAGTTTATACTCTGATTTGAAAAGGAAATGACCTAATATTTTGAACACATCCACTTATATGATTTGATTCAACCTTGGTTAACAAGTATTTATAGTTGTCTGTCATCAGTTTGATGACAGACAACTATAAACACCCCCATAGTGAAACACTGAGGCGCACTGCCAGTGCGACAGTTTTGATTATTTTGAAGATCTGGGATCTGCAGTTTTTGCGTATGAATGTTCTTTCCACCCTGTTTCTTTTTTCTTTGTTGCTGTAATTGTTGTGTGGGTTTTTAAAAAAGCGAGAGAAAAGTTGTTACCTAGTTGAGATTGTAGTTGGTTATAGCTAAACTGTGGATTCAAACTGCCCCCCCTTGCCCCAATAGTGATGGTGTCTGGGACCCTGAGAAATGGCACGCCTCACTGTATCCGACTTCGGAGCGAAGCTCTCCTGTGGAAGGTTTTAAGAAGGACTACATGGATGATAGAGTTCCATTAAAACGAAGAATCCCAGGTAATAAAAAAAAATAAATAAAAAACGATTTCCCTTTTTTTTAAATTTTTTTTTTTCCTCGTAGTATTAGATGCGCTAATAAGTTAACAAATCTCATCAGCTTATTTAACTGTGTTGGCCTTGACCACTGAATATTTAAGATTACAAGTTCTAGACTTGCGTAAGATATTTGCCCTGCTGTAGTGGAGCTGTTGGTGAAGTCTGTACTCTATAAAACGAGCCTTTTTATTTATCTTTTTTAGATCCCCGTGAGCGTTTAAAGGAGGACGACCTGGACGTAGTACTGAGCCCACAGCGACGCAGTTTTGGAGGTGGATGTCAGGGAAATGCTGCACCTCATACTCGTCGCCCAATCAGCCCCTTGGAAAACAAGGAGAATGACAGTCTCCGTATGGGAGGGTCACGCAGAATTGGCAGTGGACGCATAATTGCTTCACGTGCCTTTGAAAGGGAAGCTCGTGCAGAGAAGGAAAAGGAACGTGAGAGAGAATTGAAGGATAAAAGATTCAGGGTTGGTGTTTGTCACATTCACTCCATATAAATTGCATTCCTGTTCGTTAAAAATGATCTTTCTGTACAAGTAGTTTTTGTCCCATTCATACTTATAAATTTACCTTTTTTGTCCTGTGTAATCCTTTAGAGAGATTTTGGTGACAAGCGTGTGTTTAGTGAAAGAAGAAGGAATGACTCTTATGCAGAGGAGGAGCCAGAGTGGTTCTCAGGGGGGCCCACCAGCCAGTCTGAGACAATTGAGCTTATTGGATTTGATGACAAAATCCTGGAAGATGATAAACGCAAAACCAAGCGGTCAAGGAAGCGGACAGAGTCTGTGAAAGAAGGCATGTCAACATTGTTAGAAATGGTCTTTAAGAATTTTTTTAGCAACATTGTATTTCTAGTATTTGGAAAGCCAGTTCAATAAGACTTCATATTAAAATCATGACTTGTATGTATTTTTGTCACATCTTGTATGCAGTAGTGGAATGTAATGGTGGACAGTCTGAGGAGCAAGATGTGGGTTTGCAGTCGTCAGCTGATCAGGAAGTTCCCCATACGGATGTTCTGCCGGAGTCTTCAACCGGTGACTTTGACTTCAACGAATTCTTCAATCTAGAGAAGACCATGCCGGGACTGGCCTCTGTAAGTACTGGGGTGCACTATGGTTTTGTTTGGGTTAGAGGAATGAAGCTCACAGATGGGATGTAAATTAGTAAATTTTAAAATTTTCTTTTGTGCAATATTGTAATCCAGTTCACTAACAGTAGAGGTTTTCATGTTTAGTCACCCCTAAACCATACATAACTGTCAGTTTAAAAACAAATGACAATTTAATCTTTTTACAAGGCCTGATGGTTGTGGTTTATCTGAATTACATGGTCTGCTCTATTAAAGTTATGACTAAACACACAATTTTAACTTCAAGTATTGAGTGTGCAGATACTTTCTATCAGCACAAGATTACCTCTGCTGCACTAGCTTGCTCTCACTGAATTTTCTTTGGTGGGTGAGTCATCTCACTACTGCACTCTGGGCTCTTGCATGGGGTTAATGAGATGTTTAAAGGCATCAGCAATCCAAATTTATGCCCATCATCATACCTATTAGATGCAGTTGGTAGTTTGAAGAACTAGAAGAGCCTGACTGCAACAGTCTTTAGTATTTTTAGATTGTGTACTGGCTCATAAATGAGAACAAGGTCAAACAGCAGTGCATTCAGTGACACTGCCCTCAGTCTTCTAGCACTTTTTTGTGCTAAATCGATGGGAAGCGCTGCAAACGTAAGTGCCACATTTGTTCTTGCTTCCTTCAGTATGCAGATTTTTGTTTCCCAGTCTGTCTCACAGGCCCCTGTTTCTGTCTTACAGATGATAGAGGATGTTTTGGGAGAGGGCCCTGTGTCAGCTAGTCGCTTCAGTCAGTGGTTCTCCAGTAACCAAAGTCCAGGCAGCCGGTGCAGCAGCTTGAGGTCCACTCCTCATGAAGAGCTGGAAAAACTAGCAGGTAAGTGATTTGATTCCAGTCATTTTCTGTAAAAGCAGCTGTGGGACTGTACCACATCACATAATCTGTGATACCAGTATGTCTTTATACAATAAGTTACCACAATATCAATGACATAGCAATGCATGCTTTTAAGTTCCTTGTGCACACATGGCAAGCTAAGGCATGTCTGACAGGGAGAGCCCTGTTGGCCTCAGATTACAATTTAGTAACGAGGGGGCTACTTCAACCACCCCCAACAAAGCACAAAGCTTTGCAAAATATGCAGAAAAATTGTTCCTGCTAAAGGTGGAAAAGAGAAATTTGTTCCACAGTTTGAGGTCAAACACAGACTACAACAAGGCTATGAAGGCATGCAAAGAGGAGATGCTAACAGATGGGGATGTGAAACCCCAAAGTAAACAAATGACTTGGAGTGCTCGTTATTTGCAGTCCATATGATGGCAAGTGCAAACAATGGATGGAAATTACTAATGTGGTTATATGGTGGAAATAGGAGGGCTTTAAACAGTTGGGTTTTAAAAGCCTGATCCAAGTGACAACACCCCAGGTAGAAAACATTTTTTCAATATTTTTTCAATAATAGATTCAGAGTGCAAATAGATTTGCACTCTGAATCTATAGGTAGTTTTTCTTCAAGAACAGCTCATTGGAAAAGGATAGAAAATGGTCTTTATTTTGTTTGCACAAATAAATGCTGCTGGCTACAAGCTTTGGTCATTGATAAAACATTGTTCAGTATTCTTCCCCCTTGACCACATCATCAGACATCAAATTTCCTTGTAATATTATATCATTTTGAGGCTGCATCGTCCACCCCAAAGCAGTAGCAGTATCACTAACTTCCCCAGTTTAAAGGACTCTTGGAAACGTAGCCCTGAAATTTTTGGTGAGCTTTCATATCATGTAGAACAGTGGTTCCCAAAGTGTGGACCTCGACCCCCCTGGTGGTCTGCAAAGGTACTGCAGGGAGCCGCACTAATAGAAATTCATTTTGAAATTACTCAAGTATTCAGTTATGTTTCTATAAATGTATTTATATAAAAAGTGAATTAAAAGTGGTAGTAGCTATGGTTGGTTTGTGATATTGCCCATTACTGACTGAAATTTACTGCTTTTGTATTGCAGTTTGTGGTAAGTGGGTCACACACTGGCATTAGCACTTTGTATATGGCTGGGTAGCAGTTAGCAATTTATAGCTAACAGCCTGTGTTGTGTTTTTTTTTTTTTTTTGTTTGGTTTTTTTTTGTTGTTTTTTTTTGGGGGGGGGGGGGGTAAATTTAATAAATCAAATTTTCAAGAAAATGCATTACTTTCTCATTTTGATGAGTGAAGACGGGCTTCGAGCCAGGAAAATTTCACAGGCTGGTGCTATCGGACGACGGGGGGAGGGGGCCCCATGGGATTTTCTGGTTTTCAAGTGGGCAGCAGCACTTATGACTTCTGGAACCACTGATGTAGAACTTTATCTAAAAGAAGCAAATCTCAACTGTGCCTCACTTTAGAATGTCTCATCAAAGTAGAAAGTGATTTAAATTTTGTTGCGCCCAGCCTGCTGCTATATTTCATGACCCATAATGCTACTATTTGAATACAAATCAAAATTGCATTGCTAAAACAACTTGGATTTCTGTTTTTAATATCCTAAATTTTGTTTCTGTTCTCTGAAGGTCTTGAACCACGCTGCACATCCCCCAGACAAGGAAGTACCTCATACTTCGCACCTATTCAATCATCTGAATCCAAGGAGAAGGTCGACATCCTGGAACTGCTGCATAAGGCCAAAATAGATCTGAAACCCCTTCTTTCCACCCTCTCTGCCAATAAGGCTCGGCTCCGGGACGGCAGTGAGTGCCTGTTTACTAAACCATGTCCACAGCTAAACTCGACTGCAAATGTCATGTGCATTTACAAGGTTTCCCCTTTTTCCTCTTCTTGCCCGCACATACCCCATTACAAACTGTGTCCATGGAGTGCCATAAACACATTTCATTATGTTCCTGCATTTGTCTTTGAGTAGATATGGTAAAGGGGATGCCAAAAAACAAGCAAACACTTTTATATGCATCTGTCGTGGTACATATGTTGATGATCCTTGAGAGTGGTGATAAACCTGTCCTGACCTGGTAATTTGCTGTAATACTGAGCTGTGACACAACAAAATTCAGGCTTTATAGATAAGTATTGTGTTCCCAGCTACTTCTGGAGTGGTGCTCTCACTGGAGGAGGTGGAGGGAGAAATGAAGGGAATGAGGCTTGACTCAGAACCACAGGTGCGGAAGGTGCCACCTGCTGAGAGAGGAAATGGCACACCCTTCATGGCTGAACATTTGGAAGAGGCTTTAACTGGTGGGTTGAGTGCCCATCCACGCTCACGTGACACTGACATGTCAGCCTTTAATAAACTGGTCAGCAGCATGAAGGCAAGTGGAACTCTGCCACCTCACCCCAAAACCAACACAAACACTGTAAGTATTTCTACATATTGATGTTGACACTGGATAAGTAATGTTGTGCATGTTGCAATGAAACAGGTGAAATCTACCCCTGTGCAATGCATCCTTCAAGATTAAAAAAAAAATAGAGGTAACAAGCTAAAAAAAATGATGGGCATAAATTTGCTTAACTGTTGAGGTTATACCTTGTGTTCGTTTTTCAATGCAATGATGTCTGTAAACTGTCCTTTGTGCAAGTCAGCAAAGAAATCTCATTTCTTTCATTGGACAAAACAATCTGAAGATTACACTGGTACAATCTAACATTACTCACTTGCAGAAAGGACACACTGACTTAGACTTGCATGCACATGCATCTGTATCATTCAGGTCTTTTTTTTTTTTTTTTTTCTCTCCTTTCTCCCCCTGGTAGTGACATGACTAAGGCCAGTTTTTACTTGATGCATTTGAAAATGTTGACATTTCAGAATGTCAAATAGCAGGCTTATTAGTTGCTTTGCATCACTCACATTTTTATTTTTATTTTTATTTTCTGCTGTACAAAGCAAACTCCAGACCAAGCTGTAGTGACACTGCCTGATGCCCAAGTACCTGGACAGCTGCAGAAAAATATATTCCAGGTGGGTCTGGTCACTATCATGAGGATAATGAGGTTTTCAGAGCAGTGTGAAGGCTAGAGATCCACTCTGTTCCTACTGCCAGGGTTGATGGCAGACTATCTTCACATTAATTGTAGGCAAAAAGCAAGAAAGGGTTTTGTGCAGCAGATCAGAGTTAAAAACCAAGTGATCAAGCAATTTAAATCTTACAAGTCATAATAAACAGGAACTTATTAGGAAATGTTTTTTTTTTTGTTTTGTTTTTTTTCCCCTTCCTCTCTAAAGGAGCTATTGGGAGTTCGTAGTGGCTCCCCAACACAGTTTCGTAATTTGGTGGGTAGCTCCGAGGCCTCAGTGACTTCTGCCCCTCTAGGTGGCCTACTACACAAAGGCCCTTCACCACCTCTTTTTCCACAGAGGGCACCCTCACCTGAATACTACAATAGTCAGTTGCAACCTTCTGCAGGTAAGTCTACTGAAGAGTGCCATGGAACTAGGAAGAATGCATATGGCACACATTTCTTTTTAAAATTGGATTAGCTCAAATTCATTAGTTCTCCCTCTCCTCCTACCTCAAGGATTTCCTGTTGGTCCTCAGCCCATGCTGCCGGAGCGGTTTGTTGATATACACAGGTCTATCAGCCCTGGATCTGCTGCACAGCAACAGGTTACTGAGATGAGATTTCAGTCTGTTTTATTCATTCACATATGAACCAATGTTTTAGCAGTAAACGATTTCTTGAAGTGTTACATAATGTACATCCTGTGATACAAGGTTGCTTCTAATAGTGATTACAACATCTTAACATCCTGGAATAGAAGTGTATTTATGCACATGCAGCCCTTTTAGCTTATATTTTTGAGGTTTGATCTACTTTGTCCAGATGAGGGCACTCCCTATTCCTGTTAACCAAGCAGACTTGGAAGCACTGGCATTCCAGCAGGATCTTGCTCTACATGCCCACCACCCATTCCAGTCTGGTTACAAGCAGCCTCAAGACAAATCTTTCCGAAATAGGTTTGTGTTTTTGTTTTAATTGTATAAATATCACCTGATATTGTTTGATACTTGAAATAATTACAATTACATTTTCAGCAACTGGAATGACATGTAGTTTAATGTTACTGAAGATGACAAGATTTGGTTGGAATTTGTGTGGCTGAGTCTGTCTGTTTTGCCCAGACTGCAGCGAGTTAATCGTTCCCCTGGACCAGGCACTCAGCCTGCTGGGAGAAACTCTCCAGGAAATGCTGTCACCAGTATGGTAAGTGCACTTTATACTCCACTGTTTTTGTTTGTTTGTTCTCACCCCCCCCCCAAGAGTTGTCTTATAGACTGAGTGGTATCTTTTTGTAACTTGATGCAGCTGGTGTTACCAGTATTCATTTCCTTTTTTTTCTTTTTTTTTTTTTTCTCCCCTGTCCCCTTCTCATGTCAGCTGTCTCCTTCATTTACACCCACATCTGTGATCCGCAAAATGTACGCAACTAAAGAGAAGAGCAAAGATGAACTTTCAAGTCGTTCAGAGACCAAGGAAGACTCATCAGCACATACTCATGATGGTAGAGTATTAATTCACCTACAACTAATTTAATTTTTTACTTTCAGTGAGATGATGTAGCACTGTAACACTGATACCTGGTTTGAATGATTACAGGCAGCAGCTCCCCAAATCTATACCTGGAAGCAGTGGATGGTAATGGAGCTCAGTCAGGGGGCATGAAGACCAGCTCACAGACTTTGCAAAGCAAAGAACAAGAGCGCCTCAGGCCTGGCTCCACTGGACACCATACACCCACCATGGTACCTCCAGGACCATCGTCTTTCCCTCGTCCTGTCTACCCAGTACCGCTGCTATCTCACGTGCCTATGGTGCGCCCTCCTCCCCAGCTCCACCCTGCAGTGCAACGTATGTTAGCACAGGGTATCCAGCCTCAGCAGCTAGGACCTGCAGGTTGGTTGTTGTTTTTTTAACTTTCTAATTTTCTATTTAAATGTAAAAAATCTTTCTTGAAAGTAACCTGACATTAAACCTTATTTCTGATCTTTAACTGTTCTCATAAGGTATATTTCCACCACATGACCTTGCACAACTTCAAGGCTTGCCTCCCGCTCTGCTTGGACAACCACTGTACCCTCTAAGTGCAACTGGGCATCCACTTCTACCTCCCAGAGCCAATGCTCAGATGCAGTTGGCAGCAATGCAACAGCAACTTCAACAGCAACGACCAAGTGAGTGTTCAGATTCAGTGGGACTAAGTGGCTGTGGCAGAATTATCCTCACAAGTGTTGCATGTTAAAATTTACCAATTTTGGTGTATTTAAGTGTCTTGTAATTTTGTTTTGAGAACTCTTGGACTGAAAACTTTTGTCTTGCAGTATATTCCAACATCCCTGGCGCTCAGTCACAGAGCCAAGGCCCCCACCGGACAAATGGCTCCCAGCGACATGGCAGCAGCCCACCTCTAAGCCTCACCAAGTGGTTTGGATCAGATGTGCTAGAGCAGCCACTCCCTTCTATGCCAGCCAAGGTCATAAGTGTAAACGAATTAGAGTTCCGGCCATAGGACAATAAACACTGCTGGATTTTTTTTTTTTTTTCTTCTCTCCCCTCTTTGCCCATGTCCACCACTTCTTTACTGTGAAAATGTGAACTTTAATTTGAAAGATGGTGCACACAACAGGACAATGTAACTAAGCCATGCTTTGTCATCAGTATGGAAGTCACTTTTTTTTTTTTTTTTTTTTTTTTTTTTTTTGGGAAGAGGCAAGTGACAGAGATCTGTTTTGCCAGCTGAGTGAAAATATATATATTTTTTTTGTATGAGACTGCACAGCAATGTATAGGCCCAATTGTACAGACCATGGGAAAGACTCTTCTCCGTGTATATAAGGTGTGGTGTGTTTATTTTATTTTTTTTTATTTTTTTTCTTCCTCTCTCTCCCATCTTGGTAAGGGGGAGCTATTTTGATTGTGCAGTTTGAATAACTGCGACAAAGTCAGCAAAAGCTGGTAGCATTCCTCTGTCGTGTCTACCTAATCTCTCACCTGAACTGCTCGGAGAGGGGGGGTCACATGGTGAGAGGTGTCGCGATGAGTAATTTTAGCGCATATACCCATCCCTTCATGGCATAGATAGTGGCCCTTTTCTGTAGAAGTGGAGCATTAAAGATGCCTCTGGGGGATGCAGCAAGCTGTTTGTGCCTTTTTGTGGGTTCCCCCCCCCCTAAACCGTATCCTACCATTCACTAAAGGGGGCAACACTGCTCAGTCATTTTTGAGGGTGGTTGGGATTCAGTTTGTGTGCTATTAAGTTATAAGAAGCACAAATAGAATTAATAAATAAAATCTTGAGTAAACTATTTTGTCTGCATTTCTCTTGAATGCTTGTTGAATCTTAACTTTGCTGGATACTTACCTGTCACTAAGAGTTCAATTGTAAGAGTTCCCACACTAACAAGGCTAATGGTGTGTGTGTGGTATGCTGTACATTTGTGAAGCTTAGGAAATGTTTTGACAGTCATTCAAAGACAATACTTCAGAAGCTGACTGAAATGTCTTTTGTCCACCTTAATTTACATTTAGGTGGACAATAGCAAACATATAGTGGGTATATACACTAATACATTTTGTTAGGTACACCTGTTCAACTGCTCTTTGAAACAACCTGATCAGCCAGTCACATGGCAACATCTCAGTGCACTTAGGGACCTGAAGTTGAGAGCGTCAGAATGGTGTGTGTGTGGGTTTTTTTTTTTTTTTTTTTTTTTTTTTTTTTTAAATATGAGATGGTGATTGGATTGCCAGATGTGCGTTTCAGAAACTGCTACTGGGATTTCCCTACACAAGTATTATTCCTGACCATGTCTATCCCTTTTGACTGTACGCACCTCCTGAGACACCATGTCACAAGGCTCAAATCATGTCACACTGGTTTCTTAAATGGTCTGGTCTTTAGCTTACAGTATAAAGCCCCTTGAGGTGACTTGTGATTTGGCATTATATAAATAAAATTGAATTAAACCTGACAGTTAAGTGTACTCAAATCGCTTCCATGGTTGCCAGATCTCAATCCAGGAAGGCATCTTTGGGATGTGGTGGGATGGGAGTTTTGCATCATGAATGTGCAGCTGACAAATCTGCAGTAACACTGATGCTATCATGCCAGTATAATAAACCAAAATCTCTAAGGAATGTTTCCTGCACCTGGGTGAATCTGTGCTGTGAAGAATTCAGGTAGTTAAGGGTAAAAGGGGTCCCAACCTGGTTCTAAGAAGATTAACTACTGAAGTGACCAGTGAATGCACGTGACAAAACATGGAATTATTAAATTGTGTACATTGTAATTTAAAAGAGAAATTACAGGAAATTGGTTCAGTAAAGGACAATCCTCCACAGTAGAGATGAGTTTAGAATTTTCCTCATTTCATTTGTTACCAGTCTTATCAGATCTTTGTCTACCTTCAAAGTCCAGTGTGGATCAGGTTCGGCTGCAATAAATCCTAAATATGTGAAGCTTGTAGTGCTCAATCAGCAAATACGAGGGCAAAAATGGTAATTCAGTCATTTTCCACTTTAGGAATATTGGATCAATAACTGAACAATAACTGAACATGTACCCCCCCCCCCCCCCCCCCCCACACACACACACACACACACACACACTCAGTTCTATGTACAACATCTAAACGTTCTCATTTTCTAAAACTGATAATAAACCGTTAAATGAGTGCAGCTGTATTGGCTTGTGCAGCTAGACCTGACATGACTGGCGTAGCATTGTGCTTTACATGTGTTTTGAATGGGCTCATAAAGAGGGGGTGGGGGTTGGCTGGTTGGGGGAGGGGTTTTTACAGACAGCAGGCAGGAAGAGACCTGCGTGCAAACATAAGGCATGAAGAAATGAAAGACCCCTGCAGTACAGGAGTACTGCTGCGCTACGAGAGCGCCGGCACCACTGAAGAAACATTAAAAAAAAAAAAAAAAAAAAAAAAACATATTCACTGTCAAAGCACTGATATATTTTTTATTTTTACAAAACGAGCGACCCCCACCCCTTAAGAAAGCAGGGTCAAAGTTCACAGGAAGCTGGGGGGCTGCCATTTTTCCCTGCTGCTGCTACTGCTAGCCTTTAACGTTAGATGCTAAAACGACGGGAGGGGCGGCTGGTTTTGGATTTTGTAGCTAGCTGCTTTCAGTTGATCGAAATCCCTACGCAGAATCTGCCATTTCTCCGACCTTTGTCGCCAACAACCATTGTTATTGGATGAATTCGGCATGGAGAAAGTAGCAGAGCCGTCTTGGACTTCTTCGTACACCTACCAGGTGAGCAAGCACAGTGCGGAGATGCTACACAACCTCAACGTTCAGAGGAAAGATGGAGGCAGGTTCTGCGATGTGATCCTGCGCGTCGGCGAGGAGAGCTTTCCTGCCCACAAAGCGGTGTTAGCCGCATGCAGCGAGTACTTCGAGTCGGTCTTCAGCCGTCAGACGGAGGGCGACGGCGACGCTAAGGAGCTGGAGATGCACACGATCAGCCCGAAAGTTTTTAAAGACATCCTGGACTTCGCGTACACGTCCAGGATCGTGGTCCGACTGGAGTGTTTCCCGGAGTTGATGACAGCTGCCAAGTTTCTTCTGATGCGCTCGGTAATTGAGATATGTCAAGAGGTTATCAAACAGTCCAACGTACAAATCCTCGTCCCGACTTCTCGGGGAGGAGATGCCAGCCTGTTCCAGGCCACGGGGACCACGGAATTGGGTTTCCCCGTGGCTCACCAGGGTCTGGTAAATGGGACCGGAATGCTGGTGAACGGTCAAAGCTTTGCTAACAGTATGCAGATGCATGTGGACGGGGGAGAAGACACCGCCGCCACGATTTTGGAGGACGGCGGCGAGTCGTCGGTGCCGATGTTGGAGCCTGTCGATGGACTGCCAGTCTCCCCATCTACGGAAATAACGGGGAACGCGTTTCCCCACGACGCTGGCTCCCCGGGGTCGAAACGGTTCAGGGGGAGACCAAAGAAAGCTGGCGGAGTGGTGGAGGCTGTTCACTTTAATAACAGCCCCCAGAAAGACAACGGACTGTTTCCTTGTGGGACCTGCGGCAAAGCTTTCACGGAGGCTTCCCGCTTGAAGAACCACGAAGCGCAGCATGGAGCCTCTAGCGGAGCTTTAAACAACCTCAGCGATAGCCTGTCGGCTCCGGCAGGGATTTCCTTACTATCTCAGCCCGGGTTGCTGGAAAACGGCGTGCAGTTACACGGAGGCCTCACCTTGGATAACGGCCGCAAGCGAGAGAGGACCAGGCGGCACGTCGGCTGTGACATTTGCGGGAAAGTTTTCCGCGACGTGTACCACCTGAACCGACACAAACTCTCCCATTCTGGGGAGAAGCCGTACGCCTGCCATGTGTGCGGGCTCCGGTTCAAACGCAAGGACAGGATGTCGTACCATGTGCGCTCCCACGACGGCTCAGTTGGCAAACCCTATGTGTGCCAAAGTTGTGGTAAAGGGTTTTCAAGGTGAGTTGAATGAGATACATCAAAAGAGAAGGATTTTTGGATGAACTTCAGAGTCTGCTTAGGACCTATACAAAAACAATACTGTGACTCGGTCTTAATGCTCTAAATTTTCAGATCATCCCAGACACACAGAAGTATTCCTTGTTGTTTACTTCGATTAAATGTACCACTATGTATTAGAATATGAAATAATAGTCCATGCAAGTATCTGCAGGTGAGTTCTTACATGTACAAAAATGTGATACCATAACAGTCAAAATCAAGTAAAGATTGATGAAAGCATGCTACACTAAAGCAGCTTTAAAGATGCACATACACCTCTACATACTGTTAGCAGAAACTACGACAGGATGCCGAACTATGGGCATGAAATTGTTGCTATAACAGACACCTGTGCTGTCTGTTACAACATTTTCACTGCTTTACTGTCTCCCATGAGTCCCTGCTATACAGCTCTGCCACATTCAGGATAACCAGCTGAAGTAATCATTATTTGCCACCCACCACACTGTTTTGTTTTCAGATAGACAAACCAACTGAACAGACTTAGTACTGGGTTTCTAACTCACTGCCTCCACCTACTGCTTTGGAGGTTTGTGAAATTAAAAATAAAAGCAGCAGTTTTTCACAAATCCATGAATATGGTAAGGGACAAGTTGAAGGCTCACAGTAGAAAATACACAGAATTCACAGAAGACGTGCTTTTATGTTTTCTCTTAAGCTGCTTTGGTTTCAGGATTCATATATTGAGCATGCAAGTTCATTGTTATGGCTTACTAGAGCGCTTCAGTAGAACACTGACAATGCTAATGTTATTAGTAAGCCCTCTACTGAGGAAAAGGCTACTTTACCTTCAGCTTTGATTTGATTATTGTGTTTTTAAAACAAAGGAACCTCTTAAGGGCTCCTTTATTGTATTAATGTCATACAGCTCACCTGTACTTGGTTGCCAGCTTGCAGTGTGGGAGGACATCTCCCTGAAACATAAATGCTTGAATCTATTTAACTTGAGTAGCTTATTTTTCATGATTAATTCTCATTCCAGTGCTAATATTACTCTAGGACTCTACCAAATGAATATTTTGATAATTAATTTGTTGACTGTTTCAATGATTAATTGTTAGTCAGCCATCTGTAATATGTCAGGAAATAGTGAAAAATGCCAGTCAGAATTTATTAAAAATCTAAGTTGTAATAAAATGGCTTTTATAGAAGCCCCTACCACCACCACCACCACACACACACACACACACACACAACCACTCATACAAAGAAAATAAGCCAATTTCCACAATTAAGAAGTTGCAGCTAGTGTTATTTGGCCTTAATCAATCTAATCAATGATAAAATGAGTAATTAACTCTTTATTTCATTCCGAAAGCCTTGTAGTGCAGCCCCAGAAAGTCTATATTAAAATGTTACTAATAGTGTCATATTACTTCTAGTGCTCAACTGTGTTTGCTAAGTCTGAAAGATGTTGATGGGTTCTTAAAGGAAAAGCACCATTCTTTAAAGGTATCACAGCACAAATGTAATTTAACAATTAATCATGAAATCTGTGTGGCCATTCAAAGAGTGACACACCAACAAAAAGGTGGATTGTCATAATAGCAGTAATTATTTACATGTAATTTTGCAAAGGACTGTATAACAGTCCTTGTTTAGTAAGTAACTAAGGAACATCAGTATTATTAAAGACCTGGGAAAGTATTTCAGTAGGAATATACATATGTCCAGACAGGTTAACAGGATGCTCTGATAGTCAGAAAAGGCATATCAGTACATGAGCTTACACGCACTTCAAGTTTGCCCTTTTTCCTTCCAGACCAGACCACCTGAATGGACATATCAAGCAAGTACATACAACAGAGAGACCCCACAAGTGCCAGGTAGGATCAATATATCAGTCTTACTTAATGAATAGCCACATCTAATGTGAGAGGTGTTAACTTGATTATGTTTTTCAGATTTGTAATGCCTCTTTTGCCACAAGAGATCGCCTCCGCTCCCACCTTGCATGCCATGAGGACAAAATCCCCTGCAAAGTTTGTGGCAAGTTCCTGCGAGCTGCCTACATGACAGACCACCTCAAGAAACACAGTGAAGGAACTCATAACTACTGTGGAATTTGCAACAAAGGTAATTCCTTAATAAAAACAAACAAAAACCAAACAGCATTTTACACAATTTCGAACTCTGAAACCTCTCTGCTCCCTGTCTTGACCAGTATTCAGAGGGCGCTGAGGTCATGGATATTCACAGTATAAAGGGTGACATGATCTGGTTTTGGTAATTCGATGGCTCTGCTCGGTCCCCTCTGAAAAAAATAAGGGCCTAGAGTTATGGTTGGCATACTGTCTTGTGATCTTGTGATATTTTAAAAATGTAAGATTTCAATTACTAGTTAATTGAATCCTGATTATATATGATAGATTTTGTTTGCATTGCATTGGATGGGTTGAAGTTGAATAACCTAAGCTGGCAGTGCATCGAATTGTGAAGATTAACTTCCCTACACGGATGTAAAATTACGTCTTAAAGCCCATTGCCTAATATTGTGTTGCAGCAACAGTTCAACTTTTTAGCCAAGTTGCATGTAGAAGCTGTACAGATATGGTCCTGTTCCTGGGATTGTTTGGTTAAAGGGTAATGCATATATTATATGCGACAAATACATTTATAAGAAAAGGCATATGAACTTTTTTTTTTGTTTTTTTTTTTTTGTGTTGATTACTCATAAAATGTGTTCTGATCTTCATCTAAGTCACAAATATAGATGGATACAATCTGATTTAACTAATGGCACAAACAGATGCCTTTTTCAACACTGTAATCACTCAATTCTGACTGATTTATTGGACAGATATTAGCTATTTGCTGCTCTTTTGGTATTATTTGTAACAGCTTATAAATGAAAATTTAAAAAGTCAAGAAGTGATGTGAGAAAAACCCTTCAACCATGTTATGAGTGGTGACATTGCATAGTTTGTCCTCTAGAGGACACTGCAATTTACCTGTTGGCAACACATGTTACCACAAAACAAACAGCTGATCCAAGCAGAGTCAGGTAGAGCATAAACAAGTACATTAAAAAAAACTATAAATGTTGGGGAAATCTGTTTGTTTTGTGTGTCTGAAAGAAAAAAATATATGTACCAATATATCGGAATATTGGATTTTTAAATCACCAAATATCGGTATCAGTCTCAAAAATCCTGTATCGGTTGGGCGTCAGTAATCACACACAGTCCAGGGTACTTTGATGCAGGTTTTCTTTGTATTAGATGGTTTGACATTTAACACAAAAAGCAGATCTCAGATTCAAGGGGTATGACAACAGTGGTTATCAACCTTTTATTAACCCAAGCTTTCTGCTTCAGTGTGCGTTCTCACATATAAGATGGTATTTGATGCGTCATTTCACTCTTCAACTCCACAAAGTTAAGTGCTGCCTACCTCAGTCTGAGACATCAGACAGAAAGGTGATAACGAATACAAAAAATACAAATGCAAATTCCAACACTGGTGCTGCAAATGTGGGAATTTGTCAGAAAATGTTTGATCTTGTGAAAACATGAGCTAGTAAATTTAAGTGGTCAGTGTGCTCTCAACGATGCAGTTTACTTCTAATGTGACAGCTGCACACAACTAGTGTGAAACTTTAAACTTGACACATTTAAACGTTAAAGGCTACTCCGTGTATTCACGCCTCACTCTTTACCACAGCCTGATGTGAGATGTGGCCGGATCAAAACAAAGTATTCTTGGTGATAAATAGCCTATGAATAAATTAGTGAGTTGGTCAATCTGTTTTATTTGCTGCAATTCCTGCATTGTAAAACTGACTTGGCAGCTATTTGTGACCAAGCATGAAAACATATTTATGCAATTTAACATTATCAACTGGATACATGCAAAGTCCTGTGACAGTGTGACACATAGTTTCTGTTGCTGTAACTTTGCAGCTTCCTTCAGTGGTATTAGCCAGGTGCAGCTCAACAAGTTTCACGTATAAAGCACATTTCTGTATGTTGCACTTGGAGCACACTGTCAATTAAAAATATAATAAAGAAGTGACTCTTAGAGCCATTTTTAAACTAAAACTCTGAACATAAACTACTCTGGATCTGGTTATACAGTGGGGGAAATAATTATTTGGTCCCCTGCTGATTTTATAAGTTTGCTCACTGGCATAGAAATAAACAATCTCAAATTTTTATGGTAGTTTTATTTCAGCGGGTCAAGACAGAATATCAACCAAAAATCCAGAAAAAACACATTACATTGAAGTTACAAATGGATTTGCATGTCATTGAGTGAAATAATTATTTGATCCCCAAGCAAAACATGACTTATTACTTGGTGGAGAAACCCTTGTTAGGAAGCACAGCGGTAAGATGTTTCTTGTAGTTGGTCACCAGGTTTGAAAACTTTTCAGGATGGATTTTGGTCCACTTCTCTTTACAAAAATACTCTAAATCCTTTAGGTTTCTTGGGTGCCACTTGACAACTCGAATCTTCAGCTCCCTTCACAGATTTCTGTAGAACTGAGGTCTGGAGACTGGCGAGGCCACTCCATGACCTTAATGTGCTTCTTCTTTGGCCACTTCTTTGTTGCCATGGCAGTATGTTGGGTCTGGAAGACCCATCCACAACCCATCTTCAGTGTTCTGGCTGACAGGAGGAGGTTCTTGTCCAAGATTTTTACGGTACATGGCCCCATCTATTTGCCCCTCAATGCGGTAAAGTTGTCCTGTACCCTTAGCAGAAGAACAGCTCCAATGTATTATGTTTCCATCTCCGCCCTCGTTCTTTGGGTCATACACATCATTTCTCTTCCTCTAAACACAGTGGGTCAAGTTGATACCAGAGAGCTTGATTTTGATTTCTTCTGACCACAGCACTTTCTCCCAAGCCTCGTCTGAATTATTTAGATGTTCACTGGCAAACTAAAGACGGGCCTGTACATGGGTGTGTTACCAATGGTGGTGTTGGTGACTGTGGTCCCAACTGCCTTCAGGTCATTAACAAGCTCCTCCAGTGTAGTTTTGGACCAATCCACCTTTCACATGATCATCCTCCAGACAGACGGTGATTGATGGTCATTTTTATATTTCTTCCATTTCTGAATAATCACACCAACAATTGTCACTTTCTCACCAAGCTTCTTGCTGATGGTCTTGTAGCCCATTCCATCTTTGTGCAGGTCTACACTCTTGTCCCTGACATTCACTGACAGCTCTTTGTTTTTGCCCATAGTGGTGGAGAGGTTGGAATGGAAGGAATTGATTCTGTAGACAGATGTGCTTTATACACATAACAAGTTGAGGTCAGGTGTATCTGTGATTGAATTTGTGCCATATGGACACACCACTGGCCTGTGGGAGCCAGGATTCTAGCTGGGATATCACTCAGTGTCATGCAAATCAGTTTATAACTTTTATGAAATGTATTTTTTTTCTGGATTTTTGGTAGTTATTCTGTCTCTCCATTAAAATGAAACTACCATAAAAATTAGAGACTGTTCTTTTTTCTTGTAAGTGAGCAAACTTACAAATTCAGCAGGGGATCAAATAATTATTTCCTCCACTGTATGTTCAGCACAAGTTGCTATGTTGATCTAGCCAGGTCATAAAAATGGAAAACTGAGTCCCACTTTGTAACCCTCAGGCTGGTAAAAGTAATTGAAGTCAGGCGTTCCAGTTATTGTGAACAAACTGATTAAATTCAGGACTATTACTGCTATTCATCCTGCAAAGATACTACCAGCAGCAAATAAAAGTCACGACTGTCTTTATAATCAACTCAGAAATCCTGGAAATTGCTCAGGGTTCAGATGCTTTTTTTTTTTTTTTTTTTTTTTTTTGGTAACAGTATGCCAGATAAACATTGGAGTTCACACGGTGCTTACAATCTCAGTCCTAAATACTGTAGAAGTTTTTTATGCTGAGACTGTTTTTTGCATCTTTTAGGCCAGTAGAGAAAAAGGGACTCTCTAGAGTCTGTCAGGCCTGTGGTGATCATGCTTCTGGCTGACCTGGTTAATTTCCTGTTTTTGTGAAGTAACTAATCTTCAAGACTTTTGAATATTTATTGGACATAACTGATGAAATTTAGAATGATTTCAGTGTATTTGTGCACTCATAAAAACCTTATTAAATAAAATCTGTGGTCTGTGAGGAAGGGTTTTTCTCCTCCTAAGGGCTTTGTTTTACTGTATGATTTTTATGTTGTCCTTGGTTTTACAAGTCCAAACAATACAGAAACATGTTTGAAGCTGTGTTCTGTTCATCACTGTTGAGAGCTACAGTTCTCAGTTCACCACACATCCAGAAATGAATCCTGGAGTGGGATCAACCTTGAACAGCGCACCTTTGTTTCAGGACACTTCTTTCACAGCTGAGGCTTTCAGTGTGTCAAGCAACTGCCTTCTTCTTTGTTCTTCTGGTCCCAGGTTTCTCCACTGCATCCTACCTTAAGGTGCATATAAAGACACACCATGGCTCTCCACTGCCCCCCTCTGCCACAATGCACACCTTCCCTGAGCCAAGGGGGGAACTGCAGATGCACAACGGCACCCCTTACCACATGGGACGCCAGTGCTCAGTGGAAGGCAAGCAGCCGCCCGCCCCATCCCAAACTTTCATGTTTCTGGCTTTCATTTGTTCTGCGGCCTTTTATTTGGAGAAACATGCTGCTGTATCTCTGTATATGTTAACACAAGCATACATCAGTTCCTGCTTCCAAGCTTTTCACTCAAACATTTACTATTGCGCCTTCATTTGTCAAGTATTGCACATCTCTGTGACGACATTTGCTGTAATTATTCTCTAACTGTGACACCAGATTAATTAGGCGTGTGGTCAGTTTCAGTGTTACGTAAAGAGCTGGGAATACCAGTGATTTTAGGCCAGCTTCATGACTCGTGCCAAAGGTCGGTGGTGGTGGAAATGACTGCAGGAAACTGTTGTTGCACCTCAGAGCGTTACATCTGTTCAGTTGTCTGACAGCTAATTTACTTATTAACATTCTAGACTCATCTAAAACTTAATACTTTATTTATAATATGACAAGTGTGTACACCAGTTATTTCAAACCCTGCCTGCATATTGCGGCCTAATTTTGAATTCCTGTTGGCACCTGCAGGAATTGAATACGTATATCTTTTTCTAGATTCTCTAGCTGACAATTTTTTACTCTCAGCCATGTTAGAAATTCACATACTGAGTCATATTTGCTTTTATTTGCACCCGTGTGTCTGTCCAGCATGGCCTTGGCCGTATGGTTAACAGTGTCTGTTTCTGCTTGGCTGGTTCATCAGCTGCTGTTGAGCTATGCACAGTGTTGCATGATCGTCCTAATGTGTGCTCCATTTGCCCTGGATTCATTGAAACTCTTGTAGTTGTGCCATTTCTGTGGGTGAAACAGTTGCATAGAGACAGTAAACTGAGCCAAACGGCGATTAATTGTAATATAAAAACAATGCTTTCACCTGTTGATTTGTATCTTAATAATTAAGTTAGGGTATTGATTACATTAATGAGTAATAAGTCAGGGGTCTGTTGATGGAAACATTAAGTTTGGCAAGATTCTAAAAGTCTTTCCCTAAACTTTTTCCTGTAATGATGCAAAGTAATCATGAAAAGTCCAGGAACCATTGCAGGTGCTATTAAACTGTATTTGGCATTTGCAAAATTAAATGCAGCATTTAAAATTATAGTGGGAACTTCAAACCAAGTTTTATTTTTGGAAAATGTGTACATATTACAGTCAAAGAGCAATTCAAAAGGTAATTTAAAAAAACAAAAACAAAGTGTCAGCTTGTAAATAGTGTTAAGTACTAATACTAAAAAGGGAAAATTGAGTTTTTATTAATTTTCGAGCAATATTCATTATAAACTCATGCCACCTTAACATCATTTTTTTAAAATAACCCAAACATCTTTTTCTGCGTCGTGTTCCATTAAAAAGGAAGGAATAAATGAATTAAAAGGTTTTCATATCAGCATATATCAGACAACATATTGATATATCTTTGATTGGCCAATATCAACTGATAACGGTCACAATCTACTTTTGAGGATAGCTGGTGTGTTTTTGTTTAAGTGGAAAGTTGACAGGACTAAAACCAGGACGATAACATTTTAGAGCACCTATTATGTTTTTTTTTTTTTTTGTTTGTTTTGGATTTTTAAACCCCCTTTTTTGTTGTTGTTGTATAGCTATACTGTTACAGTGGTGGATGTTCATACTAAACATGTTTCAAATAATGAGCTCAGCATGTGCAAGCAAACTATATGAGCTAGACTGTTAATGCCTAGTTTCAGACAGTTTGGACCCAGCACGATGTGAGAGTGGATAGCCCTTAAATGGGGAATATACTCTCTTGTGGACATGGACACAGATATTTGCCAGAACCACGGACAGGGAGACATTCTTGCTCTGGGTTTTTTTTTTTTTTTTTCGGGGGGGGGGGGGGGGGGGTTTGGGGTTGTTTGTTTTTGTTTTTTCTTCTTTTCTCTGTCTCACAAATGCTGTGACACTAAATGAAGGTAACAAACAGGATGTGTGTGAACATTACACTTCTCTCACAGGGGACGTTGTGATGTGGAACAACAGGATGCACAGGACTGTTTTTTTTTAATTGCACCTGTGTTTAATCAAGTTTGAGGAAGGACTAGAATGAAATGGCACACAGTCTGATTAAAGTAGCCAATGTTCAAGCAAGAAATTGGGTGGTTGTTGACTGGGAGCTGAGAGGAAAAATTAATTCTTTCAACACTGACTGCTTTAGTGAAGGGACTCACTCAGCATGGACTCATTTGCACTACTATACATGTGTAGTATACTGTGTACAAAAGGCATTAACTCTAGTGATGAAATAAAGGTATTTTTGTCCATATGGTTTCCACCGGCCTGTTATATCTGTCCCTCCCCCTTCCTTTCTCCCTGGCCGGGTGCTGTGTAGACCTGTGCGCCAGTCGCCAGCTGCTTCTCACCTCGTCTGAGGCAGAGGGGCGCTTTCATGGGCTCTCTGGACACCCAGTTCTTCCCCAGCCTGGCCATTCAACCCTCTGCTTGCAGCCTGAGCTGCTCATGGGGAAGCCAGGTGGGGCTCCATATTTCTGGGAGTGTCGCTCTGGCGGGGTGCCTGGCTTCCCCGTCCATGGGCCTGTCACAGGTCAGTACAGTCCAGCAGGAGGGTGGGTGGGGGCATGGTGCTAGCATGGCCTACTGGTTGGATGAGCACAGCTGAATTCTCAGTGGACACTGGGCAAATGGACTGAATTAGATGACTGTATGATTAAATGCTGTAGCCACATTTTGAAAAGAACTGTCTCTTATTATAACTCCACTTAAGTATGCGTTTCTTTCAGTCATCATAACTTGGTTCTGCTTGTTCTTGGTGCTTTCTCATGTGACCCCCCAAAGGTTAAATTTTATGTTTTTGCAGGTGCCAGCCAGCAAATGGATTAAACATGTATTTGAGAAAGCCTGCGTTATAATGCTTTTTTTTTTTTTTTTTTGCTAATTCATGCCACTCTTTTCTCCCATTTTTGCTTTTTTTCCCCTCTATGCCTCACCTCCCTCTTCCTATCCATGCTGTATCTACCTCAGACGGGCAGGAAAATGCTGGTAAATGCCCTCATCTGGAATCAGAGGAATCAGATCCTTCATTCGGGGAACTGTCCAACAGTGACGAGCTTAAATCTCCACACAAAACCGAAGGACCAGAACTCGAGATGCCCTCTTTGCCGTGCAATGGAGCCTCTGCGGGAGCTTTGGTGTCTCCAGAGGGATCTAAAGCCAAGACAGACCCCGAGAAGAAATTTATCTGCGGGATCTGTGGTCAGGCTTTCCGCACAAAGTCCTACCTCAACAAACACCAGCACAGAGTTCACAAAGCCCAGAAGGCCCAGGGGGTTTCAGGGCCCAGCTTGAGTGATATAGCCCCATCCCTGACCTCTCCCTTCTCCCCTCAACAAAACATGTCTCTGCTTGAGTCCTTTGGTTTTCAGATAGTCCAGTCAGCTTTTGCCTCTTCACTGGTGGACGCTGAGGTCGGTCAAAGTGGAATTGACTTTGGAGGGAAGTGACTTTTTTGCTAAAGGCTTTAGAAGATGCAGGAAAGCCACTCTTTCTTAGGACAAAGCCGGGTTGCCCACAGAAGATACTCTGTATTTGGGAATATCTTTGCCTCAAGACTACTTTTTTTGTTTGTCATGTTGCTCAATGTGTATCCGATATTTTTGTGAAAGACTGCCATATAATTCCTACCTTTTCTACTTTTTCAGATTATGAACAGTATGTGTCTGGTATTTGCATTTTGCTTTACAAAGAAATGACATGAAGGCTTTATTTCCTTTAACTGATGGGGATCTGTTGAAGTTGCTTTTTTTTGTTTTGTTTTTTAAAAGCCCTTTTCAGACACTGATTATATAAAATTGGTGGATTCATCAGTATGTTAAAGTGATGGCAATCAGTGTGTCATTCAGACATAGGTCACTTTAACATTAATGTTCCTCATGGTTTCATTCAGTTACAGAGAGCTACTTGGCACGTGCCCACTATTTCCCATGACTTAAGACTTTTTGCATTTATGATCTTAAGTATTGTTATTGACTAAAATGTAACCAATTTTAAATTGTTCCTAGGAGCAGGTTCTCTTCTCTGGATTATGAAGCATGGGATTTACAGAGGAAGGTTTTAATCTTAAAATCAGATTAGGAACAGAGTTGGTGAGATAAAATATCATTTTCTCCATGAAATTGTTTAGAGCTTTATCGAGTGAACTGCCCAACTTGCAAACATGCACGAGACACATAGCCATTCATCATCTTGCACAAGTCTGTCCATTAATCTGACTGCATGCATTCATGTTAGCGTGCTGAAAGTGATGCGTAAATGTTCTTGGGTCCTACCTAATGAGTTTGCTGTCACAAATGTTACAGAAAAGCAGCCAAGATGCTCAGTCAAAGGAGTGCACATCTGAAAGGGGCTTTCAACTTTTATGTTTGATAGACTATTCTCAGTTAAATCACCATTTCTAGATTATTTACTGCATTGTTAAAACAAGGACGTTTTGTCTTTTTGCTGACTTCACCTGCGTGCTTGGTAAATAGACCCTCAGCCATTGCAGTGACTTTTAATGCTTCATATCCTTTGCTCCTCTGAAGTCTATAAACAAATGTCTTTACCTCAGAGCAACAAGAGGGCTAAATTCTGTATTTATATTTTATTTACTACCTTTCAGAGAGATTTTTTTTTCTTAAATAAAGAGATCTAATTTGGCTGAAAGTTTGATAGCAGGGCTTTTTTAAAAATGAAAAATCTGTTAATTGTTAAAGAAGAAATATTATTGAGAGTCTTGGTGTGCATTTCATGAGAAGCAGGTTTTTTTGTTTTTTTATTTTTTTTTATTTATTTATTTTTTATTTCCTTTTTGGTTGGTTGTTTTTTTTCGGCTTCCAGAAAGTGTTTTTTTTTTTTTTTTTTTTTAAGCCAGTGAGTAGGACTGGTAGGTGTTAAGGACCTTACTGAATTACTGTGGGCCGAATTACAGTTGAGAAGCACTTAAAAAGCCCTTTGTTATGTTTTGGATTTGATTATTTGTGAAATAATTGTTCATTTATGGAGAGGGAAGCCATTTATAGTTGTGACCTTTACAGTGTACAGGAATACCCTTCCAATGAGACTTTTTTTTTTCTTTTCTTTTGATTTGGATGCAAAATCTGTCATGAGCTTGTTAGGATTGAGCCTTGTTTTCCTGCTATATGGACAGTGTTTCCCAGTCTTGTTTGTTGGTGTTAAATCAGTTGTGTAAATGAAACAGGGACCAAGGTCAGGTATATTTTCGGTATATATTTTGAGAAATGTAGATTATATTTTATTAACTTATTCATGCCCTTGATTTTTTTTTTTTTTTTTTTTAGTTTTTTTTTTTTTTTTTTTTTTTTTTTCATTGTCAAACAAAAATCTTGTGATTTGCCTCAGTTTGATTATTTTTCACTTTAAATTATATAAAATAGAGACGCGTGTTTGTGCTGTGCAACAGAACATCGAGAGGGTTAGAGGAAGGATTTGCAACGTGATCCACCAACCTGTGAGCCAACAGAACACATTTGGCTTACTTTAACAGAGTGCATTTTACTCGCTCCACCTTCATCACCTGAACTTATTCTGTTGCTCTTCTCCCTCGCATCAGACTGCTAGTGCTTTATTGCCATGTGTTGCACTTGCACTAATGGTCACAAAGTACCTGTCTGGGTGTCTCTCAGTGTTTATTCACAGACATTCCTCTGAATGGTTCTTTTTCTCTTTATGTGTTTTGCAGTGTCTTGAAGCACACAGTGGTGCCTTCAGTTGGCTTTGTTTGCCTGACAATAAAAGACCTGAAAAATTAGTGTCCTGAAAAGGCTAAAATCAAATAATATTTAACATTTATTTAAAAAGTAACCCAGATCTGCAGATCTGATTCAGTTTCAGTTAAATTGCTGACAAATCCAAATGCAGGCTTTTCACAGTCATGATGTTCTCTTGTCCCTTTTGGTTGTTACGGTGTGAAATGGAAAACACCAGCAGATGACACTGAGGAAAGGGATCTATTTAAAAGATTTCGGGTTGTGTGGACCTCATTTCTCATTGTGGTGTCTTGTTTGTGTTTTCAAAGGTGAATCATGATGCAAATCAGGCTCAGTCTAGCAGTGAAGGGGCTGGCTTTCTGTGTGTGTGTGTGTGTGTGTGTGTGTGTGTGTGTGTGTGTGTGTGGGGCTCTGTAAAAAAACAAAACAAAAAACAGAGTGCATTTGTGTGTGACTTTCTGTTTGATCTGTGTTTCCTGCTTTCGGCCTAATTATTATTTGTGAGTAATTTTGTCTGTTAAATTCAGTACATTCCCTTATTATTTATAGTTCTCTTGTGATTGTAACAAGTGTATATACCTTCCATATACACCTCTATAAATATATATAAATATATAAATATATATATATATGAACCAACCAATATGATCAGTGTTTGTAAGTGGTGGTCCTGTACATATAAAGATTTTTTTTGTTTGTATTTCTTGTCTGTTATGTGGAGGGTTGTTAAGTTATGGCCATTTGAAGGGTAAACTGCATGTTCTGGCATGCGAGCTGAGGTGGGGACTGAATGTCGATCACTGGTTGGTGGCAGTAGTCGTTTCACTGCTCACTGTACTATCACTCTGCTCTCTTTTATTTTCCTTTTTTGATCCACTCTGCACTAGTATTTACTCCTTTAAAGGTAGTAAGGGTTGTGTTGTCATAATTATTATTTGAAGACCAGTGTAAAATGCTGTAAGGATATATTTGAACCTCTTTGTAGTTTTTTTTTTTTTTTTTTTTTTTTTTCCCCCTTCTTCCCCACAGGGATGTATAATTTGTTTCATTTATGTTGGTACTCCAGTGTAAAACATGATGTATTATTTCAATCTAAGTGTTTTTGCTTTGTGCTTTTTGTCTGTTGCAAAGTGCCTTCCAAATACTGATTGTGCACAGCAGTGGATTAAAAAAGGTCCTCTTTTCTATAGGTTCATTATTGTACAGAGTGACTTGCATTGACACTTTTGTATAAAAAACACAAATGTACAATATGTTCACTTGGTATTTTATCATCGTACACGATTGCTCTTAAAACATGCGAGCTACATGTTTTGTTATAACGTCTTTGGACATATTTCAATATAAGCTTACTTTTCTATAGATATTTGTTTTTGTACTCTGTTATTGAGTCTCATCTCTCGTCTTGGTACAGAGATGAGCATGAAATAAATTGCAACTTAAGGCCCCCAAATTTTGTCTTGTAATTATTACTCATAGATACCAAAATAGTGAGTGAATCTGTTGGTGTGTATAGTGTGACTTCTTATGTCTATGTTTGTATTATTGAACTGGTCTCCTGCAGAATGAAAGCACGTACACTCACTCGACACTTTATTAAGTACGCCTTGCTAGTACCAGGTTAGACTGCCTTAATTCTTCATGGCATAGATTCAACAAGGTGCCGAAAACATTCCTCTGAGATTTTGGTCCATATTGACATGATAGTCTTAGTTTCCTGTTTTTAGCTTACAGGAGTGGCACCCATTGTGCTCTTCTGCATACTTTGGCTGTAGTGAAGCCTTGAATAATAAGGCCCCCACCTTATCTTTAAGACCTCATAGTACCATATCATCCCAACAGCACTTTGCTCTCGGTTTCTTGGCTTGCTTGTAGGAAACAGAGCCTTAAGCTTTCAGGCCCCTGTTCTGTGGAACCAGCTCCAAGTTTGGATTTGCAAGACAGACACCCTCTCTATTTTGAAGATTAAGCTTAAAACCTACCTTTTTGATCAATATTACAGTTAGGGCTGGATTAGGTGACCCTGAACCCTCCCTTAGTTACGCTGCAGTAGGCCTAGGCTTCTCATGATGCACTGAGTGTTTCTTCTTTTCTCACCTCTTTTCTGGTTTATGCATCACTCTGCATTTAATCATTACTTATTATTAATCTCTGGCTCTCTTCCACAGCACGCCTTTCACACATTCAGATGACTGCCCCTCCTTGAGCCTGCCAGAGGTTTCTTCCTGTTAAAAGGGAACATTGTTGCCAAGTGCTTGCTCATAGGGGGTCGTTTTGATTGTTGGGTTTTCTCTGTAATTATTGTAGGGTCTTTACCTTACAATATAAAGGTGTATCTAATAAAGTGGACAGTGAATGTATGTTAGCTCTTTCTTCCAGGTATGGAATCATTGAATATTGTTATGGTAATGAAAGGTTGTTACTTCATATGGCTACCTGGTGTTTTGTGACATTTTCAACCCGCATAATCACTTCCATTTTAGGCTCTCTGTCAAGTAATTATACTGGCTTGAGCCAGTTTGAGCTTGAGAACAGATGCGGGGTCTGGACTGAGAGCTATAATTACATTATCTGCATTGTTTCCCTTGTAACACTGAGGAGACGAACTGTGACAGATCTAAGAAAACTGTAACAAAATCAGGTTACTATAGAAACTGGACCCAACGAAGAGGTATGTATTTAATTCAACCCAGTAAGTATTTATTTCATTGCTGCCCAATTAAGCTATTGCTGAGTGAGTGTAAATCAAATGAATTTAAGGTGTGTGTGTTTATGTCATGTTTTTTTTTTCTTTCTCCTGAGGATGTTTGATGTCTAAGAAGAGAAGGGGATCTGAATATATTCCTCCTCTTTGTCTCATTACTCTTCAGACTGTAACTGTAAGAGGGTTGAACTGTGAACACAAATTAAATGTTAAAACTAAAATACATGTCCCTGCTAGTTGTCTTTAAGTTGTCCTCCTGCCATAGCCACTGTAGAGCTAATGCATCGCTGGAAAAACAGCTCCAATCTGTGGAGGCCCCACCTCACAGTATACAGGACATAAGGATTTGCTGCTGTTGCACTTTTGGGTACATTTAAAGTGCCAGTTTTACTTGTTGATTTAAATACTCTATTCTTAAAAAAGGGTATGCTTTGGGCCAGGGGCCACCTTCTGACTGACCTGATTATGAGTGTGCTTCCTGCCTTCTGGTTCTCAGCCAGATCTGTCCCTCACTAGTCATGTCCGATTTTAATACACCAACATGCTGAATGGCCAAAATGTTCAGCTTGAGGCTTTGCAACACAATTTCACTAACTCACTGGTGATGTCACAGTGGCTATGTCCATCTTTTAAATACAGCCTATGGTCTATACCACCCAAACTTACCTCAGTACTTTAAATCCCTGACACTACATCTTCTAAACTTTAAATTTCTAGTTTCTTTGTACTCACCTGCTCCCCCTCAAGCAGCATCGCAAAGTGCAGGCTGGCAGGAATACCACTGACAGCTAAGAGATATGCTCACATTTAATCTGTCCCCACGATCTCCCTGAACAAAGAAATAAAATAGACAAATTAGAAACTAACAGGTGGAGCAACAAAAAAGCAGGGCAGCTGCTTTCATAAAAAACATTCATAAAAAATTTCGCTACTAGGATAATTTGAGTCTCACTAATTAGAAAGACAAGCTCCACAAAGTGTTGCGCTTTAATCTGGCACAAGTAATTGATTATGGCAGAAAACAACTAACTGGGCAAGTGCCAGAGAAATGTTTGTACCCACAAAAGGCCTGTTTTATGAGTGAGCGAGGAAGGGGGTGTTTTTCTGCTCCATTTGTCTTAACAGTTTTTTGTGTTGTAGTCAGTTATTAGTCAACTTGTGCTTTAAAGTTCCAGCAGTCAGTTCTTACTTGATATCAGTTATCTGACCCACAACCTTCCCCAAACCAATAAAGAGCGAGCTTGTCCGGGTCAAGAAACCCCCGAGTTTTTTCGCAGAGCTCTCCATGAGATACGTGGGGTGAACGCTCAGGCCAAGACCTGTGGAGAAACACCAGATGAAGAAAGAAGAGGAAAAAATTCCAGTCTAGCTAAATAAAAATACACAACGTCACAGCAAACCAATATTATATCCATAAATCTTCCCGGCAAGATCATCTCAAAAGACTTGGCCATGCGATTGAAGACCATGAGCAATGCAGCAACAATCACCACAATGCTGTTAAACAGGAGAGTTTTTTTTCCTGTAAAATCAGAAGAAACACAAATGTTTTCCCAGTGCAGAAACTTTTCCCCCCTTCTACACTTCATTAATTCATGAATACTTCCATGTAGTTTTGCAAGTTAACTTTTTGGTTGTACTTACAACATGTGAGGTCTTTGTCCAAAAATAATCTAACATTTTGATGAGTACACACATTTGCCCAGAGATGACAGGTGGATAGGAGTGGTGAGATTAGCTTAACTGTACATATAACATAAAGACTGAAAATAGAAAACAGGGTTTAAAAGTACAAAAAATGAAAAGTGTGAAACCCTAATGTTGAAGTTTAAAGAGATTTTAAATGTGTCAGACAGATGGGGTCTTTTTTTGCAGCCTGCCAGAGCCAGGCTAGCTGTTACCTCCCATTTCCAGTGCCGTATTTATTTCTTAGAGGTCAGAGTGTTCTGAAAAGCAGTGCCTGCTGTTAATAAACAACCAATGCTTGTGTGTGATTACCGGCCACAAATAACAGAAAGGCTGCCACTGTGAACAGTCTAAAACCTAACATCCCAGACTTGACACAGCCACGGTGAAGGGTGAGCTGAGCTGGTTGGTAGACTCGTGGGCTGGAGCGTTGTACCTCATCATCCATGTGTAGTTCACCCATTCATATCAATGGGTGAGTGTGTCCAAACCCCACACTGGATTAAACCTGTTTTGTCTGGTTCATTCCCATAGTTGTTACAACAGCAGCCAGTATATTCTGTTTTCTGGTCAGACATTAGTTTTTATTTGAGACAGACACACAAAAACATGAACAAGTACAATGGAAGAAGGGAGAAAGTACATGTAGGGTTGATCTTTAAACTACAGTCCCACATTCTGCTTTGAGAATTTAAAGTTTTATTAACTGATGTGTTTTTATGATTCTTGTAACTCTTTCTCCTGACTGCATTCCTGTGAATTTTTTCCCAATTCAATTCAATTCAATTCAATTCAATTCAATGTCTCTCTTGTAAAAGACATTTTATTCTCACTGAGAATAAAATGTCTTTTACAACTTCACCAAATCGAGGTGCCAATGAACGGGGCCATGTACCGTAAAATCTTGGACGAGAACCTCCTTCCCTCAGCCAGAACACTGAAGATGGGTTGTGGTTGGGTCTTCCAGCATGACAATGACCCAAAAACATACCACCACGGCAACAAAGGAGTGGCTAAAGAAGAAGCACATTAAGATCATGGAGTGGCCTGGCCAGTCTCCAGACTTCAGTTCTATAGAAAATCTGTGGAGCGAGCTGAAGCTTCGAGTTGCCAAGTGGCACCCAAGAAATTTAGAGAGTTCCTGAAAAGAGAAATTCCTCCTGAGATGTGTGCAAACCTGGTGACAACCTATAAGAAACATCTTACCACTGTGCTTCCTAACAAGGGTTTCTCCACTATGTACTAAGTCTTGGGGATCAAATACTTATTTAACTCAATGACATGCAAATCAATTGATAACATTTATGTAATGTGTGTTTTCTGGATTGTTTTCTGATATTCTCTCTCCATTAAAATGAAACAATCATTTCTTTGTAATTGAGTAAACTTAATTATCTCCCCCACTGCATTTGTCACAGTAATTTTTTGGGGAAAAGATACTTTCCTGATTAAAACAGAAAGAAGTATTCAACATAACCTACCTTTCACCTCCCAGCTGAGAGGATAATGTAAGAAGTAGTCTACCTGCATGGATTGAAGAGACTACCATTTTTAATCATGATGTCAGTGTGGTGACACTTTTTTGCCATCACTATCTGTATTTAGTGATAAGAAGAAACAACAACACATCATAAAAATTCATTTGTTTTTTATTTGCCACACTGAAACAGTTCATCCTTCCAGTAAACCTTATAAGGTATTTCTGAGTCATGTTTTTAAGCATTGGGTCTTAGGTGTCCATCTGTGGCTAAGAAAATAAAAAATATGGCTTTCAGTCGAAAGCACAATTCATATTCTATTACAAAATATTTAATATAAAGCAGTTTTAATGGCTTGTTTCACATCAATCAGTGACATAAAATATAATGTGAAAAAGTCAAAGATAAATTATTTCAACTGCCAGTTTTCCTCATAGAAAACACATTCCAGATAATATTTAAAGTGGAGTGATGTATTTTTCAGTGATATGAAAGTTGCTCCCAGACCACACGACTTCTTCCCGCTGAAGCAGATCAAACTGAGGCAAACGGTGGATGTGACTGCATGTTTCTGGAGAAAATGTCTGTCTACAAGGCCGTGGAAAGACACACTTCACCCAACTGATACTGAGCTTTGGTCTGTGATTCAAAATGGTGGTTCTGGCCTTTGAAATTGAGCCTGTGGAATTCATGCGTGATGACTGACAGAGACTTCCCCTGGGTCTCAGGCAGAAAAAGGCCAACATACAGTGCAGAAAGCAGGCAGACCGCACCAAAAGGCACAAAGCAGTACTCACGCAGCCCGCTCTGTAAAGGGAAAACAACACGCTGTCAGTCATGAGTTTATCAAAAAATAACTAAAACCTTCATTTCAGTTCTATGTATCATAAACAACAGGATGAAAAATAAAGTCACAGGCATCCAGACAGGTAGCCCTCACCCCTCATTTCTTCAGTTTAACACTGAGATACATTATAAGTCAATAAGGCATCTAACTAAGTAAACATTTGAAATTTAAAAAAAAAAAAAAAGCTTAATGTTATTATGCTTGTTTCAAGTATCCATCCAGCCTATCCCAGCTGCCATAGGGTGAGAGTACAGGTCACCAGCCTGTCACAGAGCAACAGACAACCATTCACACCTATGGTCAATTTAGAATCACCAATTAACCTAACCCTAGTAACCAGTAGTTTCTTTGGACTGCGGGAGGAAACCGGAGTACTCAGAGAAAACCCACACAAACACAGGGAGAACATGCAAACTCCACACAAGGTGGATTCCAACCCAGACCTTCTAGCTGTGAGGCAGCAGTGCTAAGCACCATGCTGCTGTGCTGTCTGTTGCAAGTATATTGGCCTTTGCCAAATCAAATATGCGGATAAAGTGGATGACTTTACAAACCTGGGTTCAACCATCCAAAGGAACAGACACTTCAGACGAAAGGTGAAAAAGAAATTGCAGGTAGGGTGGAGTGGGTGGAGGTGACTGTCAGGGATGATTAGTGACAGCAGCAAAGGAAGGGAGAGGAAAGAGAAAGTTTACAAGATGGTAGAGACCTGTTATGATGTATGGTTTGGAGATGGTGGCACTAACAATGATGGAAGCAGAGCTGGAAGGGGCAGAGCTTTTCATAAATTTTCACTGGGAGTGACCAGGCTGGGCAAAATTAGAAATAAGTATATCAGAGAGACAACTCAGGTTGAGCAGTTTGGAGACAAAGTTAGAGAGGCAAGATTGAGATAGTTTGGATATACTGGGTAAAGGATGTTGAATATGAAACTGCTGGGGAGGAGGTAAAGAGGACGACCACAGAGAAGTTTTATAGATATAGTGAAGAAAGAGGGCATGCAGGGGCTTGGTGTGACAGAAGAGGATGCTAGGGATAAGGTGAGATGGTGGCAGATGACTCGCTGTGGTGTCCTCCCTGAGCTCCCTTTAGGGATCAGCCAGAAAAAGAAGAAGAAAATGGTGTTTCTTCTGCTTTCTGGTGATACAATTACATTTATTATTTTCCACATACTAAATGAACCATTAAAAGAGGGTTCTTGTACATTTTAGTAGTACACTTATATTGCTGGGCCTGCATATTTTAAAATTGATATATCACAGACCACAATATCATGACTGTTAGTCCTTATTTTGGCTTGAACTCCAAAAACACTGTTCCTACATTTATATGTTCACCCCTAGTCTCCATATCATACTTAAAAGTTCTCTCCAGAGCCACAGAGGGGGTTTTACATCTGTCTTCACAAGATGAATTGCTCTAATCAAGACTGAGTCTGAAGAATTCAAGTAGAATATTTCCATCATCCACCTGCAAGCTAAACTTCAAAACCACCAGTATCAGAACAAGATAAATTCCTATCTACTAGACAACTTTTCAGCACAAATGACATAGAACTCTAATATTGGAGGACAAGTGCTACAGTCTTATTTGACTTCTTGTTTTTTTATGCTGTGGTAGAGCTGGGGACACTACATAGACTCTATGTCATGCCAACAAAATACCAACAGTCACACTCAGAACTAACCTAGACTTCATCTTCAACATTCACTAACATGAAAACTGCTCATTCAGATAAACTAGTGTTTTATGCAGTGCCCAGTCTTGTCTTAATAATAATATTATAAGCATGCAACTCTGTCGTGCTTGTTTTGCCTCACTGCAGTTTTGTTCATTGGATGGATGCCTGGACAGATGGACAGACGCTGACTGAAGTGCGGATGTAGCAACAGACTGACTACTAAAAATGGGAAGATCATTCCAATGATGAACAGGTTGAGCCACATCATGGAGCCAGCAATCATGTAGGCTGCTGGCCGAGCTGTCTGATTGAAGATCTCTGTGGGAAGAACGCCAGTCACTCCAGCTGAGAAAAAAAACAAATGAAACAAAAAAAAATCATACTGATTAGATTTCTCAATAAAACAGCTGTATCATACTTTAACACACTACTGTAATGCTTCATATAGGAGTTTAAAATGATACAGTGCACAGTCACTTCACTTTAGTGTGATGAATAAAGGAAAGCAAACCCTAATGGTTCATTATGCCGCTGAGATTTTCTCACTGTCATCTAAACCGTGCACTGAGGAGACAGCTTCAGGCTTATTATACTAATGGTTGTGTTTAGAGCTCATTTAAACACTCTCAACACTCAACTTTAATGTAGCATTAGTAGCTAGTAAGATGCTGAAAACTGATTAAATGTAGCGAATATGTTGATCTAACTCAGTGGTTCTCAAATCCAGGCCTCGTGGCCCGGTGTCCTGCAGGTTTTAGATGTGTCTCTGCTTCAACACACCTGAGTCAAATATAGAAGTCATTAGCAGGACTCTGGAGAACTTGACTGCATACTGAGGAGGTAATTCAGCCATTTGATTCAGGTGTGTTTGATCAGGGACACATCTAAAACCTGCAGGACACTGGGCCACGAGGCCTGGATTTGAGAACCACTGATCTAACTGATTAAAATGTGTCAATATTAATACCTGATCACATTTCATTTTACACGTATGTTTGAGCAGTGAAACATTTTGAGTCTGTCACATGTAAAATCCTGGTAAAAGACTTACCCGGTCCCATGCCAAAGCTGAGAATGTAGGTGAAGACACAGGCCATGCTCAGGTATGACATCCAGGTTATACGGTCCTGGTTGCATACGGGGAAGAAAGCAGTGAGCAGCTCATAGTCAAGAACAATGTTATGCCTCATAGAATGACAATAGAGTTATGACAATAAGATGAATCTATAAAAATTCCACATCCAACACAAGTCACTCCCTACTTTTTCCCTCTATTCTTTATCCATTAAGTATTGTTCCACAGAAGAGTTAAATATCATCATGGGCCTGAATGCTAGTTCATAATGCCTCCCAGTGGTCTGACTGTGACACTGGTGTATTTTAGTTCTTTACCACTGGCTGTCGCACACTAATCATATTACTTAATAAAGCTCACTAACAAAAATGTGATAATAACTCACAGGATGTTTTTAGTCAGTCTGCTGAAACCTAGACTGACCTCTGACTCTAACCAGACCGTCCTACAATAACAATTTAATTTAACATTGTAAACACATATCTACCACAGATATGAAGTGATATTCACCTTTAAAGTGTAGGTACACACAATTTAGTCTATTGTGATTAATCTTATAGTAAACTGGTAATGTAAGATCATCACCTCAAAAGACAGAGCGATCGTGAAGACGACAGCCCAAAAGGTCATGAAGATGAAGCCTCCTGCCAGCATGAACCTCCGACCTTTGCGCTCTATCAGCAAGTTCTGAAAGTATGAAATGTGTTTCAGACTCAAATGATGTCAAATGATAACTCAGAAGTGTAAGTTAGGTAAGCAAGGTAACCAACATGCAGCAGTAGAATGAATGAATAATGGCAAATAACAGCAAATCATTCACTTAGTTTTTAAGGAAAGCATTGGTAATATCAAAGCAGAGCAAACATGCTCAGAATATAGCTGTAATATACTTTCTTTATTGTCCTGTTGCATGACCTAGTTTTGGCCACGCTTTAGCTATTGGGCAGGTGGCCTCACATTTGACTCCAGAATACTTTGGTATACAGAGGAGTTCATGGTTGACTCAGTGACTGCAAGGTGCCCAGGTCATGTGGCTGCAAAACAAGCTCAAAACATCACCCCTCCACCACCATGCTTGACACTTGGTACTAGGGGTTCGTGCTATTAATCTGTGTGTGGTTTTCCCCATCTGTCCAAAGGACATTGTTCCAGAAGTCTTGTGGTTTGTTTCGATGCAACTTTGCAAACCTAAGCTGTGCTGTCATGTTCTTTTATAGAGAGGAGAGACTTTCTCCTGGCAACCCTTCCAAACAAGCCATACTTGTTCAGTCTTTTTCCAATTGTACTCTCATGAACTTTAATATTTAAAGTTGCTAATTGCTAATTGAGGCACGTAGAGTGTAAGATGTAGCGCTTGTTTTGGGGGGGTTGCAGTTTCTATGAGCATCATACAGTCTGACCTTGGGATGAATTTGCCATAGCCTAGAAAGGTTATGGCATTGTATGAACACATGCCTGAATGCTCCAAACCAGCAAAACCTCTGCTTGTACAGAGGTGCTCTCACTTGCTAATTATCAGTCAAGAAAGTGCATTTGATTACCAGCACCTGGCTGCTACTCACCCTCTTAATTTGTAGGGAAACAGTAGAGGTATACTAAGTTTTTCACAGGACTTTATAGAGTCATGCATAAAGTTTCTTTTTCACATCATGTTCATTATTCAGCTTTAGAGCTGCTGGTTGCTGGATTTTGTTCCCCTAGAGTTACCTTCTGAGTCTCAAGCTAAAGTAAGCTAACTGCTTCATATTTATCTGCACAGATGCATGCTTCACATGCTATTCACCACTAGAAAGACATTCTTTCATATATTCATGTGCTTTTAAGTTGTAATGTGGAACAAAAAACACAAAAACAAAACAAGAGAACACAAATATTGTAGAAATTAGTCAAAAACTTGTTTAAAACTAAAAATTATATTGCTATTTATTAGGCAAATAACAAAGTAAATGAATATTTTTATATCCAAGTTTGAGCTGGCACACTGAACTTCTCTGAGAAGCCAGAAATTAATCAAGCAACACATTCAACCACTAAAACTATTTTTCCTGTTTAGGAATGCAAATAAATAACTGTAATTTGACATCTCAATAACAAAATAATCATAATAATAATAAACAGTTAATTTAAAATTTCATGGATAACAACAGTATTTATATTTTAGCATTAAATATATCATTTCAATAAAAGCTCTTGCGCATACTGGTGGATTAACCATTACAGAAACAAAAAAAAAAAGATTTTGGCAATTAGCAATACTGTTAATTTAGGACAGCTGTAAACCTTACAGTTGGCGGTGGTTTTATAAGTTTGTTAATACTGTATACAAAGCAGTTCACTCTGTGTTGTATGCCATCTTTCTGCCTGTATGACTGATTCTTGGCTTGATTCATGATTTTTATCAGTTGGGAATTCATTTTTCTAGATATTCTGATGCCACATGAATGGGCTATAAAATAAAGACATGGAATTGATGGTGTATTGAGGCAGAATTGTGCAAATATGGATGATTTTCTAAAATGTCAAACTATGCATTTAACCTAGTGTTTCTGAAACACCTCGCCTACCTCATTTCTTTAGGAGTTATTAAGGATCTAAGTTAAAGTTTACTTGAATAAAGGTAGCACAACTAACTCTTGTGTGTTTATTTTCTCTGCATGCACTGGCTCTGCACTCCACCAAAGAGGCCTATCCCACTGTTGGAGAACTAATACTTTAACCTGGCATCTTTGTATCCACTGAAAGATCATTCAGAGATACACAGAAAATACTTGTTTATCATAACTGTTTAGCAAATAAATAACTTTTTTTTTTTACTGTTTTTGTAGCTATTGAGGAAGCTGTGCACCCTCCTTAAAATAAGTTCTTTATCACACTTATGTAACATCATGTAAGTGTTCTTACTTAACAACTGCTTGTACACTACTAGGGGCTATTCTCAGTCTTTATCCTGCAGCCTTCATTACAGCTTTAAGAACAATGCAAACAGTCTCTCCTTGGACGTGGCTGTTACATAATGGGAGCTTTAATAATGAGTACTTACGCACATTATACAGGCTGTGAATTCACATGTCCCAGTGCCAATTGTGATATACTGGATTTTATCAGCTGGTATTCCAGCTTCTTTGAACACATATGATGCATAGAAGTAAATCTGCAAGAAGAACAGAAGATGCTAGGGCAGTGAAAATCATCATTTCTTTTTAATATGCTGTTTAATAAGTGTTTAATAAGCTGATTAAGCCAGTATTTGTACAAAGGTAATTGTGTTAATACCCACTGCCCTCTGTAAAACCTCAATCACATAGTTAAAAGCCTTGAAACGCATGATCATTTAGTTAGCATTTTTCTGGTGACACAGCATCTTGCTGCTCTGAAATTTAGTCTGTATGTGCGTTATGAAGGTTCATATGCTGGGAAAAAATATAAATTAACAAGCTCTTTAGGTAAAACACCAGGCATCACATATTATTCATTGAACAGTACAGTGACGCCTGATACTTAATCACCAGCATACATAATTAACGTGACATACACAAACACTAGGAAACCCATCCATGACATAAACTGTTGATGGATCATCTCAAATTTCTGATCAACCTTGTGGCCAAACAAAGATATAACACATTTCTGTACCTCAGGATCAGTTACAGCCATCCTGACACACCCTCAGAGCCACAACACACACACAAAACATCTCTCAGATCACAACTCTGATGCCATTTCTTCTTACCGAGTCATTGCCACAGAGCTGCATGGCACTGCTAATGATCATGACAGAGATGAGCTGCCAGCGTACAGACCGATCAGTAAAAAGCTCCCAGGGTCGGCTCGGCCTCATTCCTTTGGTTTTAGCCTGTTCCTGCAGGATCTCATCCAGCTCGCTGCTTTGGACCTCACAGCCTCGCAGACGTCTTAGAGCTGACCGGTGAAAAAACAAGCAAAGACATGCAGTTAGTGGGGTTAGGTTAATTGGTGATTCTAAATTGTCCATAGGTGTGAATGTGAGTGTGAATGGTCAACTGTCTCTGTCTTAGCCTTGCAACAGGCTGGTAACCTGTACAGCGTGTACCCTGTCTCTCGCCCTATGACACCTGGGATTGGATGGATGGATGGATGGATGGATGGATGGATGGATGGATGGATGGATGGATGGATGGATGGATGGATGGATGGATGGATGGATGGATGATTACTGCCTGATAACTAACTGTATGTGTCTTAAAAATGAAAAATGTGTCATGTAATTCCACGTGCTAAATTGACAGTGGTAGGGACTAGTTCAGAAGTGGTTAACATAATACAGTACCCACCATTAACACAAGCCTCCTTGTCCCCCCTGTCAATGAGCAGATATCTGGGACTCTCTGGGAACCATGGCAGGGTCAAGAGCTGAATGAGGCCAGGAATGGCATTACTGGCAAGAAGGTACTGCCAACACGGCTCACTGCCCAAAATCTCTCTTAAATAAATAATCCAGAGTGTTACTGTGGATATCTTTGAAATCTACTTAACACATTATTTGTTAAAAGATTATAGAGTGGACAAATATAAGCCACATGATAAACAAACCTGAGTCCAACCACCTGTCCTAACACGACACCGAATGCTGTAAAAACAGCTGATGACAAGGAGACAGCCCCTCTTAAGTGCTTTGGTGCACTTTCTCCAAAATACATAGGTTGCACATTCATGCTGATACCTGCAAAACAAAGTCTTTGTTGAATACTTATTTTTATTTTTATTGCGTCATATTTTGCTTAAATTGTTCTGTTATGATGCGAATGCCTGAGTTTACTTCAGTTCTCATTTGTTTGTGTCTGCTCTGCATATATATATATATATATATATATATATATATATATATATATATATATATATATATATATATATATATATATATATGTATATCTTACCAGCATTTATCCCAACCAGGACACGTGAGATTATGATCATCTCAAAAGATCTGGCGGCTCGACTCAGCAGTGCTAGGAGTGCAGCAGTCATGAGAAAAATGTTGTTCAACAGCAGGCATTTCTTCCTTAGGGAGAGCAGTGAAAACAGTTATTTGTAGTTGTAATTAATTGTTATTTTTATAAAACCACAGACTGATAGACCAGCTGTTTAGCCATATTGCAGGACTGCTATACAGGAAAATTTGTTCTATATCTGTGTCTGACTGTCACAGAAAACACCAGAAAGGCATAAACATTGTTACATATTTAGTTTCTATGAGGGATTTGTTGGCAATAAGAAAAAAAAAACTGCATTACACCAGTGTAATCCTTTAAAATCACTACAATAAAGATGCAGTAATCATTCATAATTGATATGTGTGTACAAAAGAAAATCAATACTCAAGTCACTTTATTTTCATCGTCATATGAATATGCAATACTGTGCAAAAGAATTGAGCCACCCCTCATTTCTTCATATTTTGCTTCCAGGGAACTAAACTTTGTCATTTTTTAAAGTCTTCTTGAGCAATAGTTCTCCAGACTTTCTTCTCCAGTCTTTCAAACTTTTTCTTTGGACATTGGTTGCTTTTTCATTCATTTTCAGTCCAGTTCTTGTATCTAAGCCACTTAACCCTGACCTATGAATCAGCATAAAAAGGCGCCTATCTCAAAGGATTAACCAGTGTTGCCGCTACACATAACAGGCAACTTAGCAAAGAACCCATTTTAAATTATCTTTATCTTTAGGCACTTTGCAGCCTGTTGTAGAAACATATAGTTTGTCCCAATGTTTTAGTTGAATATATGATAAATGCCAGGCATAATCAAACTGTTGGTTCCTGAAGACCACTTAAAAAAATTACATGAAAGCTTAAGAGAGTTCAGGCTGTGATGAAGAATAAAGGTGGTCATACTAAATATGGACTTTCAAGCTCAATAAAATTATACAGACTCTGGTTTTGCCTTAAATGCTGTATTTCCATTTATGTTTGCACAATTACTCACGGCAACTATTTACTGCACCTGGCAAAATATAAAGAAATGAGGACTGGCTCAAGACTTTTGCACATCACTGTATACACATGATTAAGGAAAGTAAATCTCTCATTTGGTCAGCAGGCTGATCATTTCCTCTCCGCCCCTTGCAGTCTCAATTTCTAAACTGTGCATGTACTTTAACTCATTTACCTAAAAGCAGCATGCTACATTACCTCCCAAAGCGTATGGTCATAGGCCCAGAAATAAGAGCTCCGGCAAACCCCCCCAGTGAGAAGATGGAGACAATGATAGTCCAGACCAGCGTCACCTGGTAGTCTTCCAACTGGATGTCCCATCGCTCTATGAATGTTTCATTGATGAAAGTTTGGATAAACTGTGAGAGAATAAAAAGGCAGCCAACTATTAAAGTGTCTCCAGGTTAACTAGATACAAACATGCAAACTGGCACTTCTTTGTTTGTATTCGTTTGTTCATGTTTTTTTACATTTTGGAGGTAAACCATAGTATAATTCCTGCCTTTAGCCAGTTATTATTTATTGGTTTAGTTGCTGATTAAAGCTTCTTCTCTTTATTCATTAGTGCAGCTGCTCGGCAATAACATAACTCTGCATCCAGAATCAGTTCCTATTAAAACTTAATGTGCTACAATGAGAATGGCTAATCACAGACATGAGTAACCCAATTCTTGTTAGTGCCAAATTACAGTGACCCAAATGTAAAATAACAAGCAACAGAAACCGGTTTTCATAAGTCATTAAGTATGATAGGTATTAAATGATCACACGTTCAGTGGATGAACCTTGTCAACTCTTTTTATAAACTATATGTAAACACATTTAAATGTATCACTAAAAAGTAACAGCAAGAAATCACTTCAAATACAAAAACTTACAGTTGTAGGAGCATTCATTATTGCAAGGTTGTATCCATACTGAAGAGTCCCCCCAATGGATGCAGATGCAATCATTAACACCAGTCTCAGAGGACTGCCCTGTTGATAGATAGATAGATAGATAGATAGATAGATAGATAGATAGATAGATAGATAGATAGATAGATAGATAGATAGATAGATAGATAGATAGATAGATAGATAGATAGATAGATAGATAGATAGATAGAAGTCTACTTTTGGAAACGTGCATTTTCCAGATCATAGTTGTTTTGTTGTTAAATTGTCTTAGAAAAATATATAGCATGTTAAGGATACAGTAAAATCACATTTAAAAACAAAAGTTCCTCACATTACCCTGCATGGTGTAACTGCTAAACAGTTGCCAAGTAATATGGCTGTTCTGCATAAAGCTTCTACAAATTAAGCAAGGAAAGTTTAAGCTCCAAGGCAGAGTATTTACTGAAATAGCCCAATTTGCCGAATTACCTTTTCTGCACCAGCACTAGACATTGTTGGTCAAAGGAAGTGGTAAAAGTGAGCAGATGAAGTCACAAACCAGATGTACACTACCCCGTACTCACAACATCAAGCACGCGCCTGCCGCGCGCATGTGGCAGCCTTTGGCCTGATTGGCTGATTGCAGTTTTGCAATCAGCAGGTTGGCTCACACGCACGCAGCCAGATAGATCACTGAGCTGATGTGTTACCAGAGGTCTTCAAATGTTACTGTAATAATTTACAGTCTTGTGGGTGAATGTGATAAGAATTAATGTAACTAGTGTTTTCAGTCAGTAATTAAGAACAACAGAAATGAGATCAGTGAAGTTTACCAACCACAGAGGAGTAACGTTCAGGTACAACGAGATACTCTTGATAGATTCTGGTATAATAAGTATAATATGTACGAAAGGATACATATCAATATCTTAAATATGAATAAATCATCTGTGTACAGATGCAATTTAGATTATTATTCCAGTATATAATTATGGATCATCACCGTTTCATGAAAAAAGCACTTGCACTGTCCCACTGTCCCACCTGAAAGCAATGATCTCTCAATACCCACCTTTTTGCCAGAGATGTAAGTCAATAAATAACCGTTAGCTATAACCGTTTTTTATTTTGAACTCTACATGACATAGCTAATTAATTACAGTATTTAAGAATCCATAACTTCCTTTGCAGGTACTCATATTACTTAAATTAACCTAGAGAAGTTGCTTTCCTGGTTAAACCAGCCTTGTTATATATATATATATATATATATATATATATATCATTATTATTATTAAGTAAAATCAGCTGTTTATGTCCAGCAGATGGCGCTAGTTTGACATGTTGCTGCTGTTCTCTGATTGTATTTCTCACTCACCAAATGAAAACATAAAGCTGCAGCTGATGCAGAGAGTTTTTCAGTCAAATTAAAACAAAAAGACAAATAAAAACAGCTTCCATTTATGAGATATATTTGCATCATCTTTAAAGGCACACTACAGGTGTAGTGCCGCCAAACCTGTCGGAGCAAGCTGACGTTTTTTTTCCAAGTGAGGAAAAAGAATATTCACATTTACCTAACGTGGTTATAATTCAGTCGCCACTAACGAGTATTTCAAGCCAATAAAGACAAATGATCAAAGCTGTCAAACTGATATTCACAGCCAGATTTACTAACGGTGTGCGCCAGCACAAAACCGTCCTCTGACGCTGAAAAACTACCGTTTTACACCTCAAAAAGTATATTTTATTTTGCGCCTGAAGTGGATGTCACAGTTACCGACAGGAGCGTTCATTTATTTGGAATGAGAAGAGATTTTATCACAACAAGTGCGTAATTGGTGCGGGTGGATTCCTCTGCCAGTTGTCTTGGTTGTAGCTCTTCAGACTACACACTGAATATTTAAAGCCAGTCCGAACATATGTCTGGTCCTCAACATTAATATTGATTTTTATTGAAATAGAGCAAAACGAAACATAAATAAAGTGACGAGAAGGAGAGAATTCATGTACAAGATGGATTTCAGGATTTGTATGTTAGTTGAATTTTATAGTGAACAGGGCGGTTTGTAGTTTTCCAGGCTTTAAGGCACATTTCTATAAAGAGATCAGTCTATAAAGAAACAATAAATAGCGCAAAAGCCTCTGCGTCTTTTCTCAGTGGTGCGCAAACCGAGCCTTGCGCGCAGTTACGCACGTGGCACAGTAAGGCACAGGACCTGACGTAATTGTTTTGTGTTCTTCTGCTCATCACTCAGGTCTGTCGTTGCGTAGCGGTTTTGGGTTTATACCACACCAATCCTGCCTCCGCATCAAAACGCATCAAATGCATCCAGAAAAAGACTGTCTCAGACCCCAAGGCCCCACAGAGTCTTCTTCAATTGCTGACACATACTGTTCGCACTTTTATCAAAAACGTGTCGATTTTCCTGGAGCTACATCAATTTGCGCCTTGTCAATAGGTCACCCGCATAACCTTACGCTCTCATCGGCGCATTTTTGTGGAGTCTAGTAAATCTGGCCCTTGAGGTATTTATTGATTAAGAAAGTCATCTATTTCATTAAAGAAAGGCATTTATTTATCTCAGCTGCTGAAGATAACTGGCCTTCTCTTGCTCCTTCTGTTTGATATAGCAATTAAGTAGTGATGTTATGATCATCCGTCAATATTTCATCAGAACATTCCTCTGTTAAAATTACTGCACTACGATATTTATACAAACTCAGAACTTCCTGTATGTCTTTCAAATGAAAAGCTCTCTACTGTTTCAGTGGGCGGAAATACTTAATTTCTTAACCAGGCTCTTATTCTGAAACACTTTTAGGATCTTGTGGAAAACGCAATACAGTTTTTACCTGTTGAGAAAAGTGTGTTTATTAATTCTCGTTTTTCTGCTGTACATAAGGGATAGAGAGAGTTACAACAAAAGTGAGAGCGCATCCAGAGAGGCAGAGAGATGTGAGGAACGTGAAGATGAAGCTGCGCACAGATGACTTTAAGACATATTCATAAAGTCAGTCCAACGTTTGGTCATATAGCTGACTAACGTATGGAAGCTTACCACTGTGGCTACATGGCATTAGAATCAACCGACAGCTCAACAGGAACGTGGGCGGGTATGGAGAGCTAAAGTGCCAAAAGCAAATGACTAAATTTTGGGGTGTTTTCCTCCGCCATTGCCACTTGCAATTTTGTACGAAAAAGCATTCTGGGATACCTGGATGCCCCAAGTCCACCTAAATACTAGTTGACCTGTGACATGTGGCATCAGTCCATTGTCTGGGGTCAGTCTGTCTTGATTTGGCATGCAGAGTAACCAGTCCAATGGGTCTGTTGAAAAGCAGCAGTGACAGTTTAAATTCTTTCGTGATTTACTGCAACACAGAAGGCTTGAAATAATTGAATAAATAGTAAAATAACTAAATGTGTTTTTACATAAAAATAATTTGCATTTTAAGTAATTATATGAATTAATGATACATTTAAGTAGTTAATTGTGTATTTAATAAATTATTTGTATTATTTATTTCCAATTTTACTTGATTAATAACACATTTAATTAATTATTTAAAGATGTATTCATTGATTTAATTATGGCACTTTTTACTGCAATGAATTAATGTCACATTTAAGTAATTATTTAATTATGAATTTATTTATTTGATGCATTTATTTCCAATTATAATTAATTCATGGCACATTTAATGAATTATTTACTGACATTTAGTTATTTCATTTTGGCACGTTTAGCCCTCCATAGTTGCTCTCCTGAAGTTAAACAAATAGCGCTACGTCAGCCAGATGTATGATTCATCCTCATACAGCAGATTTATTAACACACACACACACACACACACACACACACACACACACACACACACACACACACACACACACACACACACACACACACACACACACACACAAAAAAAAATCTAAAGTTCATTCTCCTGTAAAAACAGGATGCTTGTTGTTGCATCATATAATCATGATTCGATGAAGTTACAAGAGTGTTTTAACTGGATTGATTCCTGCTGATATCCTCTCTAAAGTGGTCATGCAGCAAGACAAGAAAACAAACAAAATAAGTCAAGGAGAATTTTTTTTGACAGTCGGATTCATGTAGGTCAATTTTAAGGATAAAAAAAAAAATACTCTAAATTTCCAACTCAGTTTCCTTTTAGTGTATCTGAGCACTTTTCCTAGAAAGCGTTTTCAGCTTTCTTGAACCTGATAACATGCTTGTTGGCACTGTTAGCAAAAGGTCGGGGAATCACTATAAACATCAGAAACTGTCCTCTGAGTTGTTTTTAAATATTCACCACACATATTATGGGATTGCGGCCAGTCACTGAAAAGATATTCTGGTCTGCACCAAACTGTTGGACAGATGAATGAACAGACGGAGCAGCAAACCCACAGGAAAACCCCAAGAAAGCCAAACAAGAAAACTTTTACTAATTTTGAAACCCAGTGATATAAATCAGGCAACACTGAGGCGAATAAATAAGTTTTATAGTCTCAAATCAAATATTCCCCCAAGGGTAATTTTGTACCCTAATTGGTCATTGATCAATTAGAGTATGTGACTTTAACTTTAAAAGCATTTAATAGATATTACTGGATATTATTATTTAAAGCATTTCTGTTTGTTACAGGATGTAACAGGAATGGACACAAGAGGTGGAGCAGGACACCTCTCTCACACTGTGAATCAGATTAAATATTATTACACAGAAACTGAGCTATTAACATAATCTTACATTTGGGCTAAGAATAGAATTAAAACAAAAATAGGTGTCATACTGAGGTCATAATGAGAAGGTTCCCCTCCTCCCTTTCTCGCTCTGTCTCTAATTGGTCAGCGCTGACAGGATTACACAGGAGTTTCCTCAATTGAACACAGTGAAATTAAACCGTCGGACATCCAGGAAGGAAAAGAAGAAGGGAAAGTCGATTACGATTAGTTTGCTACACCCAAAAAGAAACTGGGTTGATGTTATTTGACACTAGAGGACAGGTCAGCTGTGCGTTCGCCGGGTTAAATGTTGCCTCTGCTGATGGTCGCCGTTACGGCTGCTTCTCGTCCTGGAGTCCGAAACACTAATGACTGATGTGGCTTCTTAACACGCCCGCGTTTCAGTGAAGCTTGCCCGTCAGATTCTGCGGTTTGGAGCGCTGCTCGTCATGATGACTCGGATTTTCTGGGACACAATTTTACTCATTAGCGGTGAGTAGCGAGTGCTGTAGAAAAGCGATTCCAGTGTCAGCCACGCTTGCCAAATTATGTAAAACGTTTTGATAATTGTGGGGAGAAGGAAAAAAGTTATATGCCTGAATGTGAGATTGGGTTCCTCACTCTGTCCTTTTTGACTACATTATTTAATGTATTTAATGTTCACGTTAATTCAGTGAACAACTTTATTATTTGTAATGACAATAATTATATATTATTCTGTAGACTACATTTTAGGCTGACAGGGGACCGGGGGGAAAGGCAATCATATTTTTTATGATCGTTTGGTTTCAGTCATCACTTTAGACAAAAAGCCACAATGCCTCCATCTAGAAGCTATTTACAGTTTCCTGTTGTAATTGGATGTATTCACGGACCAGCTGTATTTTTAGTGCTTTCATGTCATCCTTTTAGTGGATGCTTGACCCTGTTACTATTGTGGGGTACTACTTACTCAATGAAGCATTGATATCACATTGAAGAGCGGGTCACATGATCATAATGGTGACTACTAGATTTAGCCTTCAGATTGTAATAAAAGTAGAATATGTGACACCTGGTTTTTCCTGTGGAAGGATATGGGAACTCATTTCTGCCCCTGAAAAGAAGGGGGGGGGGGGGTCATTTGTAAATCAAAATGTTGACTTAATACCTTGAATTTCAAGTTACTTTCTCAGATATTTCAGGTAGTAAGTTAAAATTTTGAATTATGGATGGCAAAAAATGTTTTTAGTGTCAGAAACAAGCTTGCACCGAGAGGAGGCAGGCACATTTCAAAAATATGACTTATATTTCTATAGGTACTTTTAGTATGTTTGTGGTGTCAATGGTGAGTTAACAGTGAAATCTTTGGTATTTTTGTTATTATATTAGTGCGGGGATTTTGGGGTTAATCTTACTTAAATTTGCACCCTACCTGCCCTACATTAAGAGCTGTTTATTTTTCTCTCTGCAGGTTCTCTCTTTACCTTTGGTGCAGGACACAGCAGTTCAGTAACTATTGAAGCCAATATTTCTATCAGCCTAAACTCCACTGTTCCTCCAAATGCCTCTAGTAGCAACTCTGGGACAACCAGCGGCAGAAGCACAACTCCAACATTTGCAACCACAACTAACATCCCTACAATTAAAAGTATGTCATGTTTTGTGAGGATGTATGGTCCAAGCTCATGATTGAGACATTTTCCTTGTGTTGCTTTCCTTTTATCCACTCTCTCTGTATCTGTAACCTTGTATATTAACAGGTTCCCTCTTTATAATTGGAACACGGCAGACAAATACAACAATTACTGATGCCACCATTTCTATCAATACCACTTCCTCTGCTGCTTCTAACACCTCATCAAGCAGCTCTCCAACAAACAGCAGCAGCATCGGCGCAAGTCTCATTGCAATCACCACTACCAACATCCACCCAGTTAAAAGTAAGTTTCAGTATATCTGGGTCACAAGCATATGAAGCTGCAGGAGGAAGTTCAGGGTCACTGCCAAGCCATCTATAGAAAATGGTCTATTACATTTCACATGATATTTCTGTTCATGGCAGCAGCCCCCCCCGGTCCACTCTCACCGCCATGTTTCCTAACAGTGCATCAACGTTATGTAGACAGTGTGGCGCGCACTGATAATTGATCCTCTTAGCGTGAGTCATGGAACAATTATGTTAAATTAAAGATTAGGGGCAGTGTATATGAGCAGTATATAATTAGCTATTTCACAAAAGCTGCACCTACAGTATTGAATTATCTGAAAAGCACAGTTCTTGCCTTAAAGGCTGTATTCATTCTCAATTTTACTCCAATTCGACTGTCAAAAATCACATGGAAAGAGAGACGGGTTTTCAGGCAGATGCCTGAGGCACAACAGAGGGCTTTCACAGAGTCTGAAAGAAGGAGACAATGCATGTAGGCTGCAGTCCAAAAGCCCATTTACCATTGGAATGGAGTGTGTGACGAAGGCTGTGATACAGCTATCTGTCTGGATGTTCATCCTCCTCATTCTGAATGCCACAAAGTGGCATCTGTTTTGGATGCTTGTGCCACATTCACTTTTGTTTGTGTCAGTAGTGTAGGAATTTGGTTGACTGTACTGCCTTCGTCATGTTTTGTCTCTGTGTCCATTTACTGGAATATTTTTGCCCAGTTGTTTTGTTTCAGTGAAAGCTGAGATTACTGCCTGATTTTAAAAAAGCTGCACTGAAGGCATTAATTTTTTTTTTTTTTTTTGTTAAGAACAATATAACCTTCAGGGATGGGCGCTCTCCTGAGTCCCAGTGAGACTAATGGGGAAAAGGGTTTTTGTTTGCATGGTCCCCCTGGGAGTTTTCAGTGACTTTCTTTACTGTAATTGTCCCTCCCAGGTACAACAAGAGATTTAAGCCACCACAATACGCAGCTGGGAACTATAGTCTGGCATCTGTGGCGTGGGTGTGTCAGCTGTGGGATGTCCTACATGTTGTTGTTTCAGGTCTTAGCAGGCTTAGACTACATTTAGATTTGTGATATCCACCTTTGTCATCTTGACTATTCTAAGTACAGGCACAGGGATTGGATACGATTTTCTAATCTTGGGTAAAATTTATATATTTACAGACCGTAAGGGAGAGAATTAAAATACTGAGCTCTTGTAGGTTGCTCATTTAACATCTGAACAGTAATATTAAGTAATCTAAATATTGGTAGGCATTTACACTCACCCAGCCACTTTCTTGGTTACACCTTGCTAATACCAGATTGGTCCACCTTTTGCCACTTCTGCATACCTGTTATAAGTGGTTGAGTTGCTGTTGCCTTCATATCATCTCAAAGCAGTCTGGCCATTCTCCTCTGACCTCTGACATCACCAACTATTTTCACCCAGAAAACTGCCGCTCACTGGATATTTTCTCTTCTTCTGACCATCTTCTGTAAACCCTAGAGATGGTTGTATAGGCTCAGATCAGCAGTTTCTGAAATACCCAGCAACAACCATGCCATGTTCAAAGTCACTTAAATCACCTTTCTTCCCCATTCTGCTTAATTTGAACTTCAGCAGGTCATCTCGACCATGTATTCATGTCTAAATGGACTGAGTTGCTGCTATGTGATACACCGATCAGGCATAACATTGTGACCACCTGCCTAATATTGTGTTGGTCCCCCCTTTTGCTGTCAAAACAGTCATGACCTGTCAAGGTATGGACTCCACTAGATCCCTGTAGATGTGTTGCAGGATATTCGCAACAGCTTCTTTAAGTCCTGTAAGTTGTGAGTTGGGGCCTTCATGGATCGGACTTGCTGGCCCAGCACATCCCACAGATGCTCAATTGGATTGAGAGCTGGGGAATTTGAAGGCCAAGTCAACACCTCAAACTCATTGTTATGCTCCTCAAACCACACTTACTTTGTGGCAGGGCGCATTATCCTGCTGAAAGTGGCCACAGCCATCAGGGAATGCCATTTCTATGAAGGGGTGTTCATAGTCTACAACAATGCTTAAGTATGTGGTGTGTTTCAAAGTAACATCCACATGGATGGCCTCCACCAGCTTGCCTTCTTTTCATAGTACATTCTTGGTGCCAGGTAAGTGACACACATGCACCCGGCCATCCATGTGATGTAAAAGAAAACGTGATTCATGAGACCATACCACTTTCTTCCATTGCTCCATAGTCCAATTCTGACGCTCATGTACCCGTTTTTGGTGCTTTCAGTGAGTGTCAGGGGTCAGCATGAGCACCCTGACTGGTGTGCAGCTATGCAGCCCCACACACAACAAACTGTGATGTACTGTGTGTTCTGACACCTCGCTTGCAGAACCAGCATTAACTTTTACATCAGTTTGCACTACAGTAGCTCGTCTGTTGGATCGGAAAACACGGGCCAACCTTTGTTCCCCACATGCATCAGTGAGCCTTGTCTGCCAATGACCCTGTGGCTGGTTCACCACTGTTCCTTCCTTGGACCACTTTTGAGAGATACTGACCACTGCAGACCAAGGATACCCCCACAAGAGCGTGGCCATTTTTCTTGCTTCTAACACATCAACTTTGAGGACAAAATGTTTACTTGCTCTCTAATATATCCCATCCACTAACCGATATCAGTGTTATCCACTTCACCAGTCAATGGTCATAATGTTATGGCTGATCGGTGTATATGTGTTAATGAGCAGTTGAACAGGTTTACCTAATAAAGTGGCTGGCAAGTGTACTTTCTACTGTACTCTCAAGAAGTAGCTACACTATCAGAGTTTCATTTTGGTTATTGGGTTCAGTGGGAAACAGTGCAAAAACACCATGCTAACTTTTAAACACCTACATGTTTCTTTGATAATATTATTAACATCAACAACATAAACAGTAACACCAACATTATCGTCTCAACAGAGTTTGTAGCAGCAGCAGTTCGGTCTCATTTCGATGACTGCCCAGACTCCCACCGGCACTTCTGCTTCCATGGCACATGCCGCTTCCTTATACTGGAGGCAACGCCTTCATGTGTGTAAGTCAGATTTATAGTTATAAAACACCACCTTTGCATTCTGTTTGATTCTCACATGAAAAAACAACACCTGTACCAATGAAGCTGAAACTGTGTTTGGATTTGAAGTTGACAGCACTGCAATCCTGTTAGTGTACAGCCTGCTTTTCAAAAGTGTTGGGACACTGATTAAAATGTAAATGGAAACAAGTATTTGAAAAACATTTAAACCTCACACTGAACTGAAAGTGGTACCAAGGCAATTTGTGAAATGTCATAATTGTTTGACAAATACATGATTTAATTTGAATTTTATGTCAGCAAGATGTTCTTAAAAAAATGCTGGGACATGTGAATATTAAATACTGTGTTTAATCGCTTCTGCTTTTAATAATAACTTGCATTTTGGGAGTGAGGAGACCACTTACAATTGTTCTGAAATTGAAATGTTTCCCTATTTTTGGTTGATCAGGTGCTCAAAATTCATCAGTGCGTCATTTTCTTATCTTGATTACGTGTGCTTTAGTCTTGATGGCAGAATTGAGTACGGTTTTTAAGCCTGGTCCTTTACATACAGCGAGTTCTTTGGACTCTCTGAATCTTTTAATTATGGCATGTACCATGAATGATGAAACCTCCCCAAATTTTGCAAAATGTTATGCTTAACTGTCAAACAGTTTGACACCCCCCTCTCCCCAATCTTTACAGCTGAAAGACTCAGCCTTGCCAGCTCATAATCCTAATTATTTGTGAGATTTTCCACCAGGTGTTCAGGGTTTTTTTAATGTTTATGTTAAGACTTTTTTTTTTTTTTTTTTATTGTTGGTTTTGTTTGTTTGTTTGGTTTTTTTTGGGGGGGGGGGGGGGGTTGTCTTGTTTTTTTGGTGACTAGAAATAATTCGAGTTTTCAAATCATTTACTACACATCAAGTTAATTCTAGTGCTGTTCCGTGTACCTGATTGATTTTTGCTGCCATTTATTGTTGAATGCAAATCTGTGTTTTTAAATTGTTTCACAAAGTGCATTCTGATGTCTGTGCTTTCATTATGATTCATCAGATACTGGATTAAAAAAAAAAAGCTTTAATTTTACAACTACAACTGTTGTAACTTTCCATTGTGGCCAACATTTAATCATCCAGATTTTCTGTGTTGCAGGTGCCATCCAGGCTTTGTCGGGATGAGATGTGAGCATGCAGACCTCCTTGCTGTGGTTGCAACCAATCACAGGCAACAGACCATGGCCACAGTGCTGGTGCTGTGTGTGATTGGGTGTGTTCTCATCATGGTATTGTGTACAGTCTTACAGTAAGTTACATGCATATATTGCACTATAAATAACAGATTCACTGGGTTCATAGCTGACAAACCATGCAGCATTTACCATAATAAACACGCAGCCCTGTAAGAGCAGTACATCTTTATTTAAAATATGGAGTGAAATTGATACCACAGTGAGTTTGCATGGCGCCATTTTCTTTCAGCTGCTGGTGGAGGCAGGACTGTCGCAGGCGGAGCCACGCGCATCACTATGTTACAGAAAAGCACGGCATGTCATGCTATCCATCTGAGAGTGGTACTTGTCTTTACTTTCTTATCGCAAAGTGCATTATTAATGTCATAGTTCCACTTACACGCTGCGGGGGATGCAGTATCCATTAGATGAACATGAGAGAATGGAAGCTGAGAGCAGTAAAGAGTGTGGACATTTAATACGGGCTTTCTGCATTTGCTGTGTTTAGGCAGAGAGTGTACAATCATACGTTTGGATGTGATACAGATAAATGGCATTTCTCTGTCCATGATTGCGGTTAAAAATTTCTTGTGTAGACATTTTTCTTGTCACCAAAAGTATGTCTGTTTCTCAGTACTATCCAACATCTGTCTGTGACTCAGTCATTGGTTCTTAACTTAAGTATGAGCTCTTCAAACAGGCCACAGGGAATTTTGCCTGTTATTCCCAGAAGCAGCCAGACATTGAGGATTTTAGTAAGAAGCTGTTGGGAATATTTTGAGTCACAGATTAGTCCACACTACAGTGACCATATTCATGGCTGGTGTAATTGGACAGCAATGCAGTTACAAGGTACAATCACAAAGATCCACAACTCTGGTCATAAAAAACTGTGTCATAATGTTTTTAAACAAATTTTTTGATCTTTCCTCATTAATTTGATCCTCTGAATACTGAATAGACAATTCCTTAAAAATTCTTGATGCCCTTGTTGGAAACAAACTTTTATAATTTGTTTTATTGTCTGCCTTTCAGTGGTTTGAGGGAACATTTCGCTTGAACGTGAGCTCTTCACATCATGCTGTGTTTAATCTTCATCTGCCTGGCTCTCAAACCCCGGTGGATTGCATCCAAAGTGGTACAACAGGCCAGAAGGGAAGCATTAATACAGTATCTTCTGTGTGACTGAGGTAGGCCTTCTTCATGTGGGAGGTTAAACGTTCCATTTCCCCTCCCTGATAACTGGGACTTTTTGGACTTCAACAATCTAGGGATGTGTTTACTTTGCTCTTTGATTCTCTGGAAATGCACTCCGAACTGCAGCAAGCAGCTTGAACCTCTGAGAATGAAGCTGCCGTCAAATCCTGCATGAGAGAGCGAACTCTGTGTCCTGATTTACAGTTTGTGGCTGGTCTAGAGGACATGGGGATTTATCTACAAGGCCATTAATCATCCTGTGTGGATGCTGAATAGGAAAGCTGTGAGACAAGAATAATTCATTTACTTGAGTCACATGTCCCCAATTCCTATTTTTGTCTTTTAATATCTTTGCACGTTTTTGAAAACTATAAGCACAAAGGACCTTTTTAATAATTTCTGGTGTGGGGAAACTGGTGCTTTACCATGTTTTAGTCTGTTTTTAAGGAAGAAACTCACTTCACTTGACAGAAGTAGGAATTGTTAGTTGGACTCACTGAACATTGATTCCCTGGTCTTAAATTAGCAAGTATACACAAAGACTGCAGCTTTAAATTATTCCAGTAGTGTTTTGATGACACTCTCAAAGCTGAAGCTGAAATGGTTTTCAGTTTCTTTGAAGGGGGGAAGGAAAAAAAAATGTGTGCATGCATCAGAGGTGTTTTTTTTTTTTTTTTGTTTGTTTTTTTTTTTTTAAATTTGCAAACTATAACTCTACCAACACATGAGAGCCACTTTTTATCTTATGGGTACCTTTCCAAAATTACTTTTTTGCAAGCTTGTTCACTACTTATTTAAAAAAAAAAAAAAAAAAAAAAAAAAAAAAAACCGCACTCACTGCACAATGCAGACAACAAATGCATCCATGTATGAGAGATGCCAAATACAGCTGTTTCTAACTCTGCCTGAACGAGCACTGATGGGAGGAAGCACGCGGTTTGTACACATCCCCTAAGCATGCATGCACTTAAATCACAGGTTTTATTTTTTAAGCACAAAATAGAAGAGTGGCGTGTTATAGCAATGCTCCTAAGAGGGGGGGGGGGAGCCTCTGAAGTTTAAAATGATTATTTTTGAAATTTCTTGAAAATTTCACTTTATTGGTGAGGGAATCAATGACAAATTGACACTATTATAAAGCATATGTATGTGCTTTGTGTGTTCATTGTGAATGTGATGGTGTTTCTATGCCAAAAGCCTCAGAGTGGATGATAAACTTGTCTTTGTTTACAGTATTTCATGTTTGCATTGGCAGATTTTGCATGTCTATTATAGGATTGATTTGTAAATATCCAAAACAGATATATTTGGGGGAGTCATGGAGTGAAAACATCCCACTGTTGATCTTCTTTCATTATCCCTTTACTGTGTCACTTATTGTGGCACAATTGGAAAGCCTCAATTATTTGTTTTCCAATGAAGAATTAAACCTAAGTGCATGTCTGTGTGTCTTTTTACTATGTGTCTCTAAGTTGCTGTGCCATCTGTCGAGTCTCTTATTTGATTCCTTGCGTGACCTTCTTTTCACTTGTGAATCTTTTTTTTTTTTTTTTGTTTTCTCCTCTTGAAATATCCTAATTTTCTGACGCTCCTCTATTTTTCTCTTCTTCTGAATATTTCAAGATGCAGAAATGCCAACACGAAACCCTGAACCCCAGGCACATTTGAACAAAGAGCTGAACTCTTGAGTGCTTTTATGGCTGAAGGAAATGTTTCGTTCAGCTTCCCCTATATAGCCATTCAGGCTTTTTTTTTTTTTTAATTTATTTGTCTTTTATTTCATAGAATCTATACCTATTAACATTAAAACATTCATCCGCTACATGAGGCTGCTTCCCAAGCTGACATACTTGCGTTTTTGTATGTCACTGGATTGATATCTTCCCTCATAACATGCTGCACCTCCTCTGCTCTTCCCTTTTGGCTCTCTGCATGAGAGGCTTCATTTTGTTTTTGCAATCCCATTATGCCTGCAATTGGATTTCTGCGGAGCCCTTTAGAGCCGTCTGGCTGAGCTACTAAACCAGCTTTGAATTAAGCAGCTCTTGCGGATGCCTCCCTAAAGATATACAATACCCTTCAACATACAGTCGGACGGGGAAAGAAATTCACTGGAAGCAACTCAAAGAAAGTGAAATTACGACTCGGGGAAAAATAATATATGGTGATTCATGTTTCATGTACACAGTGGAAGGCAGGTTGTTTTTTTTTTTAAATTCTGAACTCTGACACTCATCCAAATAAGATTTAATCCGTATTCTATATAAGAGGCTGAAGCTTCTGCTTTTTTTCCAAAAGCGCCTCTTCTGGTTCTTTTGATCCTCAGCCCAGCATTCCCAGTATCTGCCCCTGACCAGATGGTTTCAAATCAGTACTAACAAAGGTATTAGGGATAAGCAACCCTGTCTTGTCCCCCTCACTAAGCACTGAAAAATATCATTAGGGATGATCAAAGCTTATTAGCTTCTGTTAAACAGTTGGCTTGCAAATAACCTTTAAAGAAATGTAACCGTGCGCTGATAGTTGATCCTGAGCAGAAACTGAGAGCATGCAGGCAACTTTCAGGACACTTTATTTTATAGCAAGACTCCTGTTGTGATGTTTCAGTTGATGCTTAGATGTTTGCAGATTTCTGTGCCTGCTGTTTCCATGACTCTGGCTTTAATGATGTTTTTATTTTTACTGTGGTTGCTTTTAAAAAAAAAATATATATATATATATAACATTTTTATATTATATATATATATATATATATATATATATATATATATATATATATATATATATATATATATATATATATATATAAAGTCACATGCAAAAAAAAAAAAAAAAAAAAAAAAAATCAGTTGCAAATACATTTTCTGCCCACAAGTCATATTAGCTCTGCTCAGACCAGATAGTTGCTCCAGTAATTTTGTATTGTTTCCATAAATGTGGGGACATCCCGGAGTGGTTAATGAGCTTTTTTTTTTTTTTAGCTTATTTTATTTAAAGGTGTAGTCTTCACTTATCTGTTTTCCTCTGATGCAGATACTAATCAGCCACTTTTACAGTGGCTTGCAAAAGTATTCATACCCCTTGAACGTTTCCATATTTTGTCACATTACAACCACAAACATAAATATATTTCACTGGAATTTAATGTGAAAGACCAACACAAAGTGGTATACAATTGTGAAGTGGAAAGAAAATTATACATGATTCAAAACATTTTTTACAAATAAAAAACTGAAAAGTGTGGTGTGCAAAAGTATTCACCCCCCCTTTTCTCTGAGTGCAACCAATTGCATTCAGAAGTTGCCTGGTGACTGCTAATGACTAAAAAGAGTCCACCTGTGTGTAATCTAATCTCAGTACAAATACAGCTGCTCTGTGACGGCCTCAGAGGTTGGTTAAGAGAATATTGGGGAGTGAACAGCATCATTAAGTCCAAAGAACACAGCAGACAGGTCAGGAATAAGGTTGTAGAGAAGTTTAAAGCAGGCTTAGGCTATAAAAAGATTTCCCAAGCTTTGAACATCTCACGGAGCACTGTTCAGTCCATTATCCGGAAATGGAAAGAGTACGGAACAACTGTAAACCTACCAAGACAAGGCCGTCCACCTAAACTTACAGGCCGAACAAGGAGAGCACTGATCAGAGATGCAGCCAAGAGGCCCATGGTGACTCTGGACAAAATGCAGAGATCCACAGCTCAGGTGGGGGAATCTGTCCACAGGACAACTATTAGTTGTGCACGGCACAAATGTGGTCTTTATGGAAGAGTGGCAAGAAGAAAGCCATTGTTAAAAGAAAACCATAAAAAGTCCAGTTTGCAGTTTGCCAGAAGCCATGTTGGGGACACAGCAAACATGTGGAACAAGGTGCTTTGGTCAGATGAGACCAAAATTGAACTTTTTGGCCAAAATGCAAAACGCTATGTGTGGCAGAGAATTAACACTGCACATCACTCTGAACACACCGTCCCCACTGTTAAATATGGTGGTGGCAGCATCATGCTCTGGGGCTGCTTCTCTTCAGCAGGGACAGGGAAGTTGGTCAGAGTTGATGGGAAGATGAATGGAGCCAAATACAGGGCAGTCTTGGAGGAAAACCTGTTGGAGTCTGGGGCGGAGGTTCACCTTCCAGCAGGACAACGACCCTAAACATAAATACAGGGCTACAATGTAATGGTTTAAAACAAAACGTATTCATGTGTTAGAACGGCCCAGTCAAAGTCCAGACCTAAACCCAATCGAGAATTTGTGGCAAGATCTGAAAACTGCTGCTCACAAACGCTCTCCATCTAATCTGACTGAGCTTGAGCTGTTTTGCAAAGAAGAATGGGCAAAAATTTCAGTCACTAGATGTGCAAAGCTGGTGGAGACATACCCTAAAAGACCTGCAGCTGTAATTGCAGCAAAAGGTGGTTCCACAAAGTATTGACTCAGGGGGGCTCAATACTTTTGCACGCCGCACTTTTCAGTTTTTTTTTGTAAAGAATGTTTTGAATCGTGTATAATTTTCTTTCTACTTCACAATTGTATACCACTTTGTTTTGGTCTTTCACATTAAATTCCAGTGAAATATATTTGTTTGTGGTTGTAATGTGACAAAATATGGAAAAGTTCAAGGGGTATGAATACTTTTGCAAGCCACTGTAGCACCAACTCGGTGCATATAGGTATATAGATGCAGTCAAACTGAATGGTTGTTGGTGTGAGTGGGGTTGGCCTCAGTATTTCAAAAATGAAACTACTGGGATTTTCTCTGGATGAAAATGCCTTTTTGATGCCAGAGGAGAATGGCTGGACTGCTTCAAGCTGATAGGAAGGGAACAGTAACTCAGCAATTCGTTATAATCAAGGTCTGCAGAAGAGCATCTCTGAATGCACAACATGTTGAGCCTTGAAATGGCAGCAGATAACATCAGGCCAACAGGAAAATTCATACAGGCTCCTAAAATTGGAAAAATGTTGTCTGGTCTGATGAATCTTGATTTCTGTCATGACATTCAGATGGTAGGGTCAGAATCTGCCATAAAACATGAAAGCATGAATCCATCCTGTCTTGTATACACAGTTCAGGCTGGTGGCAGTGGTGTAAATGTGGATGATATTTCTGGGCCTCTTTGTACCAATTGGGTATCGTTTAAAGGTCACAGCCTACTTGGGTACACAGTGTTTATAACGGGATTGACAGAATCAGCAAAATACCCATCTTCTGATGTCACAATGCTCAGATCATAAACTTAGTTTCTTGAACATGACAATGAGTTCACTGTACTCAAATCACCTCCACAGTCACCACATCTTGAGCCAATAGAGCACCTTTGGGATGAGGTGGAACAGATATGCAACGTAGATGTGCAGCTGAGTGACAGCACATAGCCATTGCCTGATGCTATCTTGTCAAAATGGACCAAAATCTATGAGGAATGTTTTGAGCACCTTGTTAAAGGTACTATAAAGAATTAAGACAATTCTGAACACAAAAGGTGGTCTAACCTGGTATTAGCAAGGTGTACCTAATGAAGTGTCAACTGGTGAATCGGATTATATTTAAGATATTTGCATTTCTTTGGCATAGTTAAGTGTATTTACAAAAACTTGCTGCCACACTTTATATTGCAGATCCATTTTCAAAGACAGGAGTTAGACCTTTATTGCTTCCAACATATTTCAAAAAGCATGAAAGTTGAACAATTTACACACAGTTATACACGATATTACAACCCACAATCTTCAGGATTTATCAATCTGTTTCTGTCAGCATTCAATTTGCTACATGGAGATGAAGTAGTTGGATTCACTCAGGTCAACGTCCCAGAAAAGATTTCCATAAATGAACCACTGTCGTTCTGGGTAGATCTGTCCATGACTGACATTAGTTCATATGCTGCTGAAGCCGTGATGGCAGCTCGTCCAATGAGCTCAGCCTATGCCCTTGAGGAACATCTAACTGGTCATGCTTGCAATGTCTGTCTAAAAGGAACCCATGAATGCCCACAGACCGCGAAGTGAGGTAATCATTCACATAATGGTCCCCAATGTGGGCTACACTATCAGCTGGTACGCCGCATTTTTGCAGTGCCTGATCAAAGATGGCAGGACTGGGTTTTGCTACACCGGCCTCTTCTGATGTTATTAAAAAGCTAAAGTGCGACAGCAGCCCACAAACATGTAAAATTGCTTCTAGACGGCTGTCAAAGTTGGACACTACACCCAGCTTCAGTCCAAGAGAAGAACAACTCTCCAGGGCTGTCTTTGAGTCTGGAAATACCTGAAACAGAGGAAGCTTATACAGTTTAACATGACATGCTCCTAACACTGGGAGTAAAAGTTAAGCTGCTTTACAAATCAGTCCTAATGTCTTTTTTCAATGTTCACTGTTTTTCTGGTTTAGTATAAAAGGCTTCTGATGATGATTATAGCAAATGAAAAAAAAAAAGGATAAGAAAAACTGGTTTTAAACAATGTATTTTAGGTGTATGAACGTGTCAGTGATCACTTACCTCCCAGTTATCTGCGTTGCAAAAGTTCTGGTAAAGATTGTTGGCTACTGTGTTTAGCAAGGCTGGTTCTTGTACACCGCACTGGGAGAGAGTGTCACGCACCACACCCTTCCACCACGACTGTCCGTTCAGACCCTGATGGATGCCATAATTTGGGAATGTACTGGAATACTGTCGATAAACCTGCCGAAAAGCAGCGTCGACCTCCACAGGACTGATGCTCAAGCCCATACGTTCTGCCTCTTTACAGTACTGTTCTCCCACAGATGAACGCACCTTTAGCAGTGTGTCCTTCACATCCCATAGCACCCAGCGCAGAGGAGCTCGCATTACTCCTGCTCAACATCAAACAGAGAAGACAATAACAGTTAATCAAAATCAGTTTTTTTGGTTTGTATTAAAATTTGGTTTGCAATAAAAACTAGCATTTATTTTCCTATCACTGCTTGTCTTACTATTCCTATTACTGCTAAGAAATTCAGAATTACTTCTGTAAAACAAGATTTCTGAAGGCAGTCTCAGTGCGCCATTATATCGTCATGCTTACGCTGACCAACTGGACAATGATTAAACTAAGAACATTTCCCATATTTTTATTATATTTTTTTAATTACAGAAAAGGGTTTGATTATTGTGTCACACATAAGACAACATGCCCAGTCGGAACAGGCTCACAAGCCACCAACAACAAACAGAGACAGACCATAACTTGCAAGTAACAAAAAAAAAAACAAAAACAAATATTCAAACCTGACATCTTGTAAATTTAATTTATACAACACAAATCTAAGGTGCTTTATACTGTAAGGTAGGAATGGACTTCAAGCTTGCGAAGTGCAGATTTTTCGAAATGCTGCTCCTAAGTGTGGTTCAAAACACCTGCGTCACATGACCACGGATGACTGAGGTTTTGGAGGATTTCACCCCGAGTTGAGACAGGTGGCTCACCTGCTGCTTCCAGGTTTGTTTGACGGTGTGTAGAACAAAACTAACTCAGAGAAAGCTTTCCAAAACACGTGCTGATCATAATTATTGAGTCTGTTATAACAAGTAACTTTGTTTAGAATTGAGCAACACTTGTCTGTGTCATTATTTCACAGAGTATCATTATCAAGGTGTGATGACAGCAAAAGTGGAGGAGGCTTATCTGGAGGAGGTGGCTGCCCTGGGGGCGTCTCCTGGAACACCTCACCGAAGAGGCGCTCAGGAGGGCATTCTAGTCAGATGCTTGAACCACCTCAACTGGCTCCTTTCAATGTGGAGGAGTAGTGACTCTACTCCAAGCCCTTCCAAGATGGCTGCACTCCTCACCCTATCTCTAAAGGAGAGGCAAGCCAGCCTTTGGAGGATTCTGCCAATTGTATCTGCTATCTTGTTTTTTCAGTCACCACCCAGAGCTTGTGACCATAGGTGAGGGTAGGTACGTAGATCGACCAGTAAATCGACAACTTTGCTTTTATGCTCAGCTCTCTTTACCACAATGGACCGCTGCAACATCTGCATCACTACAGCCACAGCCCCAATCTATCAGTTGATCTCTCGCTCCCTTCTCTGGAACACAATAACCTGCTGCAGAGCAGGTTAGGTTCACAGCACAAGTTAGCATGGGGTGCCAACCCGCTAAGAAGAAGTGATCCACTTTCATGGTACAGAAAGCCCAGGGTTAACCATGAAATTACCTGGATAAGACCAAATCCTGCTTCACTGTACAGGCCTCAGGTCACCCCATACACTATACTGCCAAAAATATTCACTCACCCTTCCAAATCATTGAATTCAGGTGTTCCAATCACTTCCATGGCCACAGGTGTAAAAAAAAGCACAATGCAAAGCATTGGCACAGTTGTGTAAAGCATGCTGCCGTTGGACTCTAGAGCAGTGGAGACGTATTCTCTGGAGTGACCAATCATGCTTTTCCATCTGGAAATCCGATGGACAAGTCTGGGTTTGACAGTTGCCAGGAGAGCGGTACTGAAACCTGACAGATCTGTAAATTTTAATAGTATACTATACTATACATATTTCACTAAACTAATTTAAGACCTCATCTGAGCTTCTTCAGCCTCTCCACCTTTCATTGCTTCAACTGAGTCATTACTCTGTGTACTACCATTCTCCTGATAATATATTATTACACATATCTAATATACTGTCATACATGTTGATAAATTATGATCAGGTGTTGCCCTTGTGTTGTGTGACTGTTACTCACACTGACACTATTCTTTTTAAAAAACAAAGGAAGTCCTGCTGCTGTTTCAGCCTTTTTGCCCCCGGTTCCTACGCCTATGCTTGTCTGACTGCACTGTGCAGTTAGTGTAGTGTAGTTTGGTAGAGGGGGGATATGGCGTGGGATTGTTTTTCAGGAGTTGGTTTCGGTGCCGTAATTCCAGTGAAAGGAACTCTTAATATTTCAAAGCATACCAAGTTTCATGAAATTGTCCAAAATGTCCTCAAGTGCATATGCGTCTGAAGGTAGCTGAGCGAATACTTTTGGCAATATAGTGTATGTGGTGCCTCAAAGCTCACCATACTGGGAGAATGTAAACATTGTAAACATTACACCAAACTGCACAGCTTAATTACCACGAAGCAGCGAGTCTGCGGAGGCCTGCGCATTTAAAGCTATTAATCCTACCGATTAAACCGGATTTGACTGCAAATAGCGCCCCGCTGACTCCTATTAACTACGTAAAGTCACCTATGGCTAGTGTCCGATTAAAACAAGCTAACGTAACTGGCAGCATACAACGTGGTTTGACAACAGAAGCTAAAGCTTCACTTAACGGCAAAAACCTTAAATTACAAATGTCGGAATATTACCAAAGGCTTCTCAGCTGTCAATGATTGTAAACAATAACAACTCATCAGCCTGGATCCTTCTTCGTCGTCTTCTTCTTCGTCTTCCGCCTTTTTGTGAGTGGGGGCTGCTACTGCCATCTGTTGGACCAAACCTTAGAAACGTAAAACACACACACACACAAAGCATTATTATTATTATTATTACTATTACTATTATTATTATTATGTTGTTGTTGTTGTTCTTGTTGTTGTTACCGCACACAATCCCACAGCTGTTTTAATACTCTGTTGGCAGCTCTGGTGACCTTTCCTCTGCTCATTTATGCCCTGAGAGAGTGTATTCATACATCCAGTACAGCAGGTGGCGTTATGTTCAGAAAGAAGCAATCAAACGCGTCATCGCGCACACATGCGCGAAGGTTCACATGGAGGAGTGCACGTAAAGCCTGCGTTAGAAAACAAAACCAGTCAACTGTGAACATTTTCTTGAGACATAGGGTTTGTTTGTTTGTTTTTCATGAAATAGGGATAATCTGATGTTGCTGAAACCATGGCAACTCCAGCTGTTCGGATGTTTCGGAAGTTAGAGGGCCTGTTCTGTGTCTACAAACCCTCCGGTGTTCACTGGAAGCTCGTACGGGACAGCATCGAGACGAATCTTCTTAAAGGTGAGTTTAACTTATTCTTACGCTCTTGTACTGTGGCCCTGTTATCAAACACCCACGCCTGCTTTGAGAATGAGGTATAATGCAACTAATAGTCGGCAGTACCATTATCTTAACATCTGAATCTCATGTGGGTGAATCACAACTCAGGTTTGGATGCTACACCTTCCCAGCCACTTTCCCACGAGGTCCGGTTCTTGGCACACCCAAGCCCTGAGACTGGAGCGTCCAAAAGACTCACAGTGTCTGCTGCATCAGTGCCTGTACTGTCCAAGCACCCTCTGGGTATGTATATCCACACACTGTGTCACCTGATAATTCTTGATTTGCATCACCAAGCAAGTGTTGTCTCGGCTCGAAGGACAGATTCAAAGTTATAATGTATGTTTGCAGTTTATAACGTTTAGTGGTTTTGTTCATGCATGGCTTTTCCGGTCTGCAGGTTTGGTGTGATTGGTGTCGGGGGCAATATTGCGTTGACATGATGGTCAGTGCAGTTCTTTGTCAGCATCATTATGAAAAATAGAAATCAGTTACAACAGCCTCTTGAATACAGCTCTAAAGCATAAATGCCTTAAAAGTGCTGACGTTTTATTTGCTGTCAATCATTCCTGCTGTCTTTTTAGTGGAAATGATGTGGTGGCTAAATCCACAGCCCTTATTTTGTGCAAAGACAACTAAAAATGATAAACATTAAAGCTCTACTGTTACTGTGTACAGTCATGTTAAAAAGAAAGTGTCTTTAATTTCTGAGGTTTAGGTAAATACAACCTCAGATAAACAACAATACGTAACGTTGTTTTGTGTCATTGTTTATTTAACAAAAATTAAGCCAAAATGCGGAAACAGTGAATGAAAAACTACGTACACCCTTACTGCTACCTGGGTCTGGAGCATTTAGATATGCGTTAACATAATGCCAAAGAGAAAAGACATCAGCAGTGATCTTAGAGAAGATTTCTAATCTGACTGACTCAGAACTGTGCATCTACCCTTTTTACTTGCATCAGACCTTCTATGAAGTCTGGCCTTAATTTAGAAATAACTGGACTATATGTAAACTGCAGCCATGATGAGGACTGTAGTGAGTGAATATAATGTAAGTTTCATTGTGTGTTTTAGTGACTGGACCTGAATTCCAGCATATCCGAGTTGGAGTCGGACATCGCCTCGACGCTTTCTCCTCCGGCGTTCTAGGTATAATTTTAGAGTTGGGCATTTGAAAAAAATCCATTTGTTGCAGACAGTATTTGTATTCAATCGGTGACACCTCTGACACACATTTCTAAACTTCAGTTCTTGCTATTGGGAACGGAAACAAGGCCCTGAATGATTTCTACAGGACCAGAGTCTCAAGGGTAATTTGCAGTTTCTGCTCAGACATAAAATGATGCAATGCAGACAAGTCTAATGATACTTTATTTGTTCCAGGATTATACCTTGGAGGGTGAATTTGGCACAGCCACAGATAATTTCGCTCACACAGGTCGCGTTGTGGAAAGATCCACCTATGGTATGAATCATTTCTCCTTTAGTTAAGGTCTTCTGGTGACACAGTGCTGTGGTGGTTAGCTCCATCGCCTCGCAGCATGGGGGGTTCCTGGGTTTGAATCCACTGACTTGCTGGGACCTTTGTGGGGACTTTGCATGTACTCCCTGTGCCTGTGCAGGTTCTCTCTGGGTACTCTGGCTTCCTCCCACAGTCCAAAGACATGCATGTTGGGTTAATTGGTGATTGTAATTTGGCTGTAGGTGTGAATGCGAGTTGTCTGTCCCTCTGTGTCAGCCCTGTGATAAACTGGTGATCTGTGACAGCTGGGATAGGGTCCAGCCCTGCCTACAACCCTGAATTATATATGTGGTTTTAAAGGTTTTATAGTTGTATAATTTACAATAATGCTGTCTAATGTAAACCTTCTCCTTGTAATAGCACTTTTTTTTTTAAAAAAAAAGCAGAAGACTTGTGTGTTGCATGAACTGATGTCCCTCTAAATGTGCCCTTATAAAAACTGTTTTCTAGATCACATCACACAGGATAAACTGGAGAGAGTGCTGGCAATGCTGGAGGGAGTCAACCAAAAAGCTTTGTTAATGTAAGCCATTAAGTTTCTGTGAGCATAACATCGACATCTTTTGCCCTCTCCTCTTGGTTATTTGCTGTTTTTTTTTTTTTTTTTTTTTTGGCTTAAGGCCCTCTGTAAACATGATAGTATAACAATACTAATTAATTATGCTGATGCAGGTGGCTTTGACTAGTTTCTTTTTTGCTGTACAGGTATTCCAACATAGACATGCGCTCACAGGAAGCCTATCAGATGGCTGTGGAAGGTTTGCTGGGTCCAGAGGGGAAATCGGCGCCCATTTTGACAGGCTTGCGTTGCATTCGCTTCCAGCCCCCCAACTTCACTTTAGGTAATCTTCACTTAAATACATGGAACATATTTGATAATTAAAAAAAAATGCTGTTCAGGTTTCAAACATGTGTCTCCTGCTTTAACAGAGGTTCAGTGCCTAAATGAGACCCAGAAGTACTTGCGGAAAGTTGTGCATGAGATAGGACTAGAACTGCGCAGCACAGCGGTGTGTAAGGGAGTACGCCGCACCAGAGATGGACATTTCACCCTGCAGGATGCCCTGACCCATCATCACTGGACTGCTGGTGATGTCATGCAGGCCATCCAGCTATATCACTCCACTAAGAAAAGTAAAAAACCTTCTAAGGTAGCAGTAAAGACACCAGCGTTACAAACATCTGAAGAAAATATCGCAGACACTCAACAAAATGAAATTAATGAAGGAGTGGCTAGGTAGGTAGAGTCACCTATGACCCAATCACAAAAAACTGTACAATGCTGCATCACTTCTCATAGTTCGGCTCAGTCAGAAAAGGAGGTTTGCAGACCAGAAAATGTTGGTCAACACAAAAGATATTATTATGTGTTGGTTTAATACATAAATTTGTCTGCAGCTACAGAGACAATTCTGTTTTGTATTTGCAGTCAGGCCCATAATTTGTTGGACAAAGACACTTTTTTTCCTCTGTACACACCAAAGTGGTTTTTAAATCAGTCAATCCAGATGTGAGTGAAGTGCAGACTTTCAGCTTTCATTCAAGGGGTTTAACAGAAAATTTTCATTGACTGTTTAAGAATTATAGCCATTTTTATACTCAGCCCCCTTTTTTCAGAGGCTCAAAAGTAATTGGACAAACCAACATAATTTTAAATATAAAGATTGTTTTTAGTGCTTGGATTCTTTGTGGTCAGTGACTGCCTGAAGTCGAGAACCCATGGACATAAAAAAAATGCGGTTTCCTCCCTTGAGATGCTCTGTTAGCACTTTACTGCCTGTTTGTGGGTCTTTCTGCATTCAGTTTTGTTTAGTTTGACTGGAATCGTGCTCTGTTGGGTTGAGGTCAGGTGACTGACTTGGCCATTGAAGAACATTCAGTTTTCTTTACATTGGGTTGTTTTTACAGTGTGCAGTTGGGTCATTACCTGTTTGCACTATGAAATGCTGCCTGATCAGTTTTGCAGCGTTTGGCTGAATCTGAGTATAACCCCGTACACTTCATAATTCATCCTGTGCTATCAGCACCTAAACACTCAACATCATCAGTAAACACAAGTGACCTGGTTCCATGCCATAACATTGCGTCCACCATGTTTGACTGATGTGGTACGCTTTGGATCATGAGCTTTTTCTCTCTGTCTTCATACTTTTCTCTTCCCATAATTATGGTACAAGTCAATATGGTGCTGCTACGATGGCCAGTGCCTTCCACCTTTTTCAGAATGAGCCATATTGTTGGTTTGGTCACTCTTTTTGCTCTCTGATAGGGCTGTTTGGGGTTTTCAGCCTGATAATGGTCTCTCTCACTTGCACTGACATCTTTGGGATTCATATTTAAAACTATAGTAAAAAGCTATAAAATATAAATTCAACACTTTGAATGAACTTCAGATATCATGTCTGCATGATTTGCCATGAAATAACAAGGGAACAGGGTTCATCTGCCCGTAAAACTGCTCATCAGTCAATTGTCAAATTACTTTTAAGACTCTGAAAACGGGGGGACTATGTCTAGAAATGGCTGTAATTTGTAAACAGTTAATGCAGTACTTTTATAAAACCCCTTGAAAGTGAAAGTTTGCATTTCAATCACATACTAATTGATTTAAAACCCAGTGTGGTACAGAAACGATCACTGTCCAACAAATTATGGAATTAACTGTAGTTTGCAGTGCTGCAGTGTTATTCCCTAAATGTTAATATTATTTATATAGCGAATTAAATTAAAATAAAAAAATGGCCAAAAAGAATGCGTTTGTTTGATTGTGGTAGAACTGCTGTTTTTTGTTTTTGTTTGTTTTGTTTTATTTTGTTTTTGTTTTTTTTTAAGGTCTGTAGGTGAGTTGAAGTGCATTCTTTACTGGCACAAATGCTCCCCCAAGTGGCAAAAGGTTAAAGTTAAATTTGTTTCAGTGGCTCCAGACACTGATTAAATTAATCAATGTCTAATTTAAACTAATCCTTTCATACTGTTAGTTTACTAGAGTAACTCCGGTCATATTCAGTTGTCATCCCTGTGACATTTGTGTGCCTCTGGAAAAATGAAGAAACCAAATAAAAGTGGCAGCCAGCTGTGAGAAATGTGTGATGCAGGAGAAAGACGGTAACTTAAAATAAAACTTAAGTTTTGCCTCAATTAATTTAATTTTTTTTTTCTAGGGGATTATGGTGATTAAAGAACTTTTTGATTTGAGATTATTTATGGGGAAAATAGCTACATTTCCACTACTGGAAACTATGAGTTGTATGCTTCTTCAACAGCTTGTGCGCAGCAGGGTTCCAGCTCCAAATAGGCAAAACTGGAGCCTCACAGTGTGTGAGCTGTTGTTTTCTTTACTTTTATCACTGACTTGTTTTTGTGGCCCACCACCTACCTACATTCTGGTGTGGATGTGTTTTGCTTGCTGAAATACAAATGTCTATAACCATGTTAAGTTCATCTGGTTTACAACACAAACCTCACAGCAGCAGTTACTCTGGATATGAAATCACTGGAATTTGCACTACAAAAATCCATCATTACTGGGTATTTTGATGTTTTAAATGTTTAAACGTGAAACAGAATTAACTGAATAACTCAAGTGAACATCTCATAGGTGGTTATATGTATCCCATGAGATCAGCGCATTTCTGTTTGCCACAAAACCTCCTTTCAGACCTTATGAGATTATTGCAGTGGCGCCATTGTTGTCATGCTCTTCATACCATTGTAGAACTTGTTCCACTGCTAACACAGTTGTCTTTGTCAGTCTGGAAACACGCAACTTCCACGAGGGTGCAGATTAAGTACACAAGCAGGCAGATTGTTTTTCTGGAGATTTATTAATCATGAGGCACGCTGTTAAAACAATTTGATTAAAGGTACTCGGTCACAAAGGAAACGCACAAGAATAAAGAATACATTCATGTTTGGAACCGCTGATTGTGTCATTGATGCTGTGTTTAATTATAGAGGAATTACATTGATTTATAGTTATGTCAGACTAGACACACAATAACTGAAATGAAGATGAATTCCAACACTATTAATTTAAAAGAGAGGGTAAACAAACTCACGATACAACTAATATAATTATATAATGATTTCATGAAATGTAATTATTCAACACTTTTCTAAATGGGTACAAATACAAAGATTTGCTCTTGTTCACACGTTCTCTTGATCTTTAGAAATATCTGTAAGCTCTGAGAGGCAATTTGCCTGTTAAGATTAAACACACTATATACACATTTACATTTAATTTTAGTGCAAGTCCATAAAGTGAATACAGTGTAGCGCACACATTCAATAGATGTACAGCAACAGAGATTGACTTTGTGAAATTCGGCTTGAGATTAGATACTACAGCGTCATATGGAATAATTTCAATCTGCAAAAAGACTTGATTTGAAATTATTCGAAATTGCACAAAAATTTCATATTGCAGAAGAAAAACTAATGTTACACACTAATAAAACACACTGTGCAAAATGATAGCTTGTATATGCATTAAATTACTGAGTAGTTATTAAGTAAGTAAATACTGAGGAAGCCTTCTCCTGCAAGTATAGAACTTCAGTCACTATTAACTCTTTCCCTCTAAACTAATATTCCACATGAAAGGGTTTGGAAGAAATAATTTAAAAGCTAAAGGTAATGAGATAGTATACACAGTCATGTAAATACAAGTTAAATAATAGAAGGTATTGGGTTACAAGAAAGCCAGACCAGTATAGTGTGCTCCCGTTTGCAGGATCACACCACTTGCCTTTTTTTTTTTTTTGTTCAGCAACATCTTGAGCTTTTTTTCTGTTCTGGCTCTTTGTGCAACACTGTGGCTTCTTCTCTTGTGTCAATTCTTTGACTCAGCTTCCTGGCAACAACACAGCAAAAACGCAATGAGCTGATGTCACAGCAGGCGACACACAGGGATATTAAAAGGCATGCCAAAACATGTTAGAGAGACATGCATAATATAAGTATCCATGTACCTGGCTACAATTTCCAAAGACTGGATCACATTTTCACCTGTGGCAGCACTGCACTCCATAAACTCAAAGTCATATTCCTGTGGAGTCAAATGGAAAAAAAACTGCAGTCACTGTGGCTGTTTAATAATTAAAACTACTGAGCTGAATGTGATTGTGTCATGAGTGGGTGTAATGCACCGTGTTTGCACCTTAGCAAGAATTTCCCCCTGATGAGTTTTAACTTGTCGCTGTGAACAGTCGTTCTTGTTTCCAAGAAGTAAAACGATGACATTTTCAGCAGCAGACTCCTGCAGAACATGATTAATTTTTGATAATTTGCACATGTGTTTACAAACTGGTTTAACTTTGTAGGCTGGTTCAAATGTTTCAGACATTTGACTATAAATCCTTAATATTTTACACTGATACTTGTTGGCTTTTATCCACTGCAAATAATAATATTTGCCACTTTTGGTATTATTATTCTAAATATGTGCTGCTGTTTTAAATATGCAATTCAGTATCAAATCTAAGTATATTAAATGTAGATTATGAACTTACAGGCCACTTTGTTAGGTACACACCTTGCTAGTACCAGGTTGGTACTCTGTGTTGCATACATTCAACAAGGTGTTGTAAATATTCCTTGGAGATTTTGGTCCATATTGACATGATAGCATGTCAGCATAGACTAAGTGTGCCAAGAAAATATCCTCCACCACCAACAGCCTGAACAGGGCAGGATGGATCCATGCTTTCATGCTGTTTACGCCAAATTCTGACGCTACCATTCAAATGTCACAGCAGAAATGGAAACTTATCAGACCAGGCAGTGTTTTTCCAATCTTCTATTAACCAATAGTGGTGAGCTTGTGTGAATAACCTCAGTTTCCTGTTCTTAACCGACAGGATTAGCACCCAGTGGATTCTTCTGCTGCTGTAACCCATCTGCTTCACGGTTTATGTGTATTGTGTACTCAGAGATGGTCTTATGTATGCCTTGGTTGTAAGGAGTAGTTATTTGAGTTACTATTGCCTTCCTATGATGTCGAAGCAGTCTGGTCTGGCCATTCTCCTCTGAACACAGCAGGTTGTGTGTAGGGTTGTTGATGCTCATCTGGCATCAACAACTGTGCCATGTTCCAAGCCATTCAAATCACCTTTCTTCCCCATTCTGATGCTCAGTTTGAACTTTAGAGGGTCGTCTTGTCAAAGTCGACATGCCTAATTGCACTAAGTTTGCTGCCATGTGATTGGCAGATATTTTTTAAAGAATAGTTGAACATCTGTACCTAATGAAGTGACCGTTGTATTTAAATTAGGTTCTTCAGATTAAAAAAAAATAAACAAAAACCACATCAACTATTGAAGATGGAAAAGCATCATACCTGAATACAGTTTGCCCAGTAGCTGACTGCAGAAAAACTTTTAGTGGAAGTGATGTCATACATCAAAAGAAAGGCCTGGGCTTTGTGGAAGACCTGTTTGGTGATACTGTGAAACCTTTGAACACAGAAAAGAGGCAATCTATTAATATTTCCTTTTTGAAACCAGAAGACACTAACTGCACAACTAGCACACTCTAATTACTTTTCCTCACATTCACTCAACAGTTAATGTCAGAAATTTGTAATTTAATATAGTTTTCAGGGACTTTATTAAAGCTTTTTTTTTTTCAAGAAGCTTCCTTGTCTCATACTTGTCTTTTTAAATGGGTAAATGTAAATCCAGTCATTCTTAGAGCAAAACTAAAACACATGAGATCTTAGAAGATTTTTGTAAAGTGTACATCTAATGTCACTGTTGCTATTTATTTTAACCATACGACTCCAACACGTGTCTACCTAAAATTCACCAACATGCAGTGTAAAGTGTGCATGGGAGCATCCTCACACTACAAGTACATTGTGTTCATATCTGCAAAGTCTGTATTGTGTTCTGGAATCTGCAATACAAAACATTATTGAGAAGTGCTAAACCAGTTCTGAAACTAGTTACATTCTGGCCTGAAGCAATCCTTCAATACACACACTGTTCTGAGCACATTGTCTGGCACGTGTTCAAATGGGCTGCCATATAGCAAACTCTACAATAGCAAGTGTTATTTAGGTAAACATTGCTACAGGCAGTAATTAGAGATCTTTGTTGAATTCCAAGGTGTACACAGTGCTTTGAACACTGGGTGCTGCCTACACAGAGTGGCAAGGAAGCCCTCAGTACACTGAGACAGCTAGCGTGTCCTTGGCCATCAGGGAAGTTTATCTATGCACAGAAAAAAAAAAAAGAAAGAAAAGAAAACAGATGCTCCCTAGAACAGCAAGACATTGCTTGTGGCACAAAATTCAGGCCATCATAAACCGTAAAATAACAGCCTGTACTTTTTCCAAGAAATGTTTTTTTCTCAGATGAGGGTCCTCATTTAGTTGTTTTGAAAAGCTGAGATTTGACATCAATGATTTTCCGTCTGGATATGTAGCTGTCTTGCAGTTTGGGACACATGCATCCAAGTCAGTGGTTACCTTTAGTTTTCCGAACAGTGTGATAGAAATTAATAGGTAGAAATGAACCATACACAGGATGTGAAATGGATGTCAAATCAGAAAGAATTAACCATTGTTTTTATTTATTGGAAGATTGGAATGGCTCTTTTTGTTTTTGCTCATCATGAAGTCATCTTTGCTTTTCCCATTTGGCCCATGCCTATTCCTGACAGACCTGTGCCGTGTACGAGGAAATCACAAGGACAGAATTCCTTACTTGGGTAGATAAGTGATGCACTTTAAAACAAACAGTACTTTTGCCTTTATTATGTCATGGGAATGCAGACGCGTCGCTGCCAGTGTTTTTAAAGTCAGAAGAGTTACTCATTTACAGAATTTACATAAGATGAAATGTTAAAGATAAGCTGAACTCCAGGGTTGTGAAATACAAAACAAGTTAGACTTTGATACCATAATACGTAACACATTGATGACTGTGATATTTAGGATATGCCTTTTGCAATCCTCTTATAGCCAGTATACCTACAAGCATTATATGTACTGTACAAAACAAACTCCAAGAAAGATTTAATAAAAACTCAAAAAGCAGTTATCACTTATATTTATTTGACCTAGTATACTTGTTTCAACTACAAAACTGTGCAAAAATCTTGAGTCACCCCTCATTTTCAGTCCAGTCCCTGTACCGGAACATGAAGACACTTAACACTGACCTATAACCCATTCAAGCACAAACAAGGCACCTAACTTCAACTAGCTGTACGTTTAGGCACTTTGTTACTAGCAGCCTGTCACAAAAATATGATTTGTTCCCATTTCTTTAGCTGAATCTATGAAAAAATGCCAAAGATAACAGTTTGACAGGCATAACATTGTATTTTTGCACCAGCAAGGTGATTCCTAAAAAGCTATTAGCTGAAAACTTGGCTTATCTTAACATGGTGTGCAGTGTGTCCTTAAGAAAATGAGGAAACTGAACAAATGGAAGACAAATAACAAGTGGTAGGCCTAAAAAACAGAGGCTCTGTCATGGTTTGGAGTTGCATTTCAGCCAGTGCTGTTGGACCTGTTGTCAAAATTGATGGAAATATAAACTCTAAAATATAAACAGTTTCATTTTACAGCATGACAGTGATCCCAAACACACTGCCAATGCAGTAAAAGCATACTTATATAGAAAAACACACACTGGAACACTATCAGTCATGGATTGGCCTCCCCAGAGCCCAAACCTCAACATTACTGAAGCAGTGTAGGATCATCTTGACAGAGAACAGAACAAAAGACAGCCAACATCCACAGAAGAACTTTGAATGTCCTTTAAGAAGCCTGAAGAACTATTCCTGAAGACTGCTTCAAATTACAGGAAATTACCAGAAAGCTTGCCTGAGAGAGTTCAGGCTGTGTAGAAGAATTAAAGTTGTCATACCAAATATTGACTTTCAAGCTCATCTGAGTTATACAAACTCTTTCTGCACCTTATATTCTGTATTTCCATGTATGTTTGCACATGTTTTAATAAATCACTGTTGCTATTTCCCATTTTCCTAGCAAAATATAAAATGAGGTGTGGCTCAAAACTTTTGCACAATGATGTATTATTTATATGTCCTGTGATATACTCTGAAAAGAGAGAGGAGACTTACCTTTCTTGGCCTGCTGTGTCCCATAGCTGTAGTACCAGAGGTTTTCCATCTACTACAACGGGCCAAATCAGCGAATCCAGGCCTATAAAGAATATCATCATCATCATCATCAAGCTTTATTTATCAAGCACTTTAAAAAGCCACAGCAAATACAAAGTGCTGTACACCAAAAAATAAAAAATATATATATATATTAAAAGAAGAAAAACAATTAAAAATAAATAATTAAATAATCAAGTAAAACATTAAAATAGATAAGATCAATGTCTCATGCTGGGTTGAAGGCCAGAGAGTATAAATAAGTTTTAAGATGAGTTTTAAAAATAGACAGTGAAGGCGATTGTCTAACGTGCAAAGGCAATTCATTCCACAACTTAGGGGCAATAATGGAAAAGGCTCGGTCCCCTCTGAGCTTCTGCTTAGATCTCTGTATGCGTAACAGCATCTGATCAGATGACCTAAGATCTCGGACAGGAGTATAGGAGCAAAGCAGTTCAGAAAGGTAAGGAGGAGCAAGGCCATTTAAGGATTTAAAAACAAATAAAAGGACCTTAAAATGGATTCTAAAGTGCACAGGCAGCCAGTGGAGTGAAGCCAGGACAGGTGTAACATGCTGTCTTTTACGTGTTCCAGTCAGGAGACGTGCAGCGGCATTTTGAACCAACTGGAGACGTGAAAGAGAAGACTGGCTGACTCCAACATAAAGTGCGTTACAGTAATCAAGCCGAGATGTAATAAAGGCATGTATCACTGTTTCTAGATGCTGCCTAGAAAGGATAGGTTTTACCTTTGTCAATTGCCTTAAGTGAAAGAAGCTAGACTTCACTACTTCACTGATTTGTCTGTCCAGTTTAAAATCACTGTCCATTATAAAGCCCAGATTTGTAATTGTGGGCTTAACATATGAGGCCAAAGGGCCCAAGTCAACCTGGGGCGGAGGCTCACAAGAGCTACTGGGTCTAAGCACCAACACTTCAGTCTTTTTTTCATTAAAATGTAGAAAATTTAGGGCCATCCAAGCTTTAATGTCATCAAGACATGCAAGAAGAGATTTAATTTGGAATCCATCCTTCTTCTTTAATGGCACATAGATTTGGCTATCATCAGCGTAGCAGTGAAAGGCGATTCCATGTTTTCTAAGAATGGATCCCAGTGGAAGCAGATAAAGTGAAAAAAGCAAGGGCCCCAAAATTGAGCCCTGTGGAACCCCACATAAAAGGGGGGCAGAGGAGGAATCAGAGCCAGCAAAGCTAACTGAGATAGTTCTGTCTGCTAGATAAGATTTGAACCATTTCAGAGCAGTGCCGCGAATACCCACAAGATACTGTAAACGGGATATTAAAATATCATGGTCAACTGTATCAAAAGCCGCACTTAAATCAAGCAGAACAAGAACCACATGCCACAATATTTATGTGGCATCACTTTTACACACATTTGTAGGATTAATTGTAAAATAAAAATTCAGGATCTTACCGATTGAGGCAGGCAAATCTAAAGAAAACTTCCCACTCTGAGCTCTTTTCATGAAGGAGGTCTTTCCCACGCTGCTGTCTCCGATCATCACCACATCGTAACGCTTTGATTTGAGGTCTGTCCCTCCGGGATTACCAACTAAAACAAAAACGTCTGGTCACACATTACATTTCTAACTTTTGATGTATACCTTCCCTCTAATTATTGGTAATCTGCTGTGACACTGATCGCCTTCTTACCCAAAGAAAGGGTTTGACTCTCTTGACCCAGGAAGGTTTCAGCATTACAAGGTTTGGCTGAAGTCTTCTCACTGTGAAACAGACGGCCAAACACACTTCAAACTTCATGACATATACAACCTAAATGAGCCACACTCAAGGCTCTGCAAGGTTGAAGCTGTCAGTTTTCAGAAATCCACAAGCTTATATTGGAGTTTGAGAAATAGCTATCATTTGTTGTGCAAGAATTTCTATCATTCACTTAAATTGCGATTATTTATTTTAAAAAAGTGAGGAGAAGGAAGCTGTGCGTGATTAAAGCATACCGCTCTGGTGGCATTAATGCCTCGTCTCTGAGCAGGTCACCTGAAAACACTTATTATATGGAGTGTACAGTAGTAACTGCATAACTGCATGTTTAAAGTTTGCAAAAAGAAGGAAAGTACACCCTCTTGCAATTCAAGTTGTTATGTATCAGGACATAATAAATCACCCAGTCATTTCCAGTTTCTAAAATGATTTAAATACAACCGCAGATAAACAACAACACACAACATATTGCACCATGTCATTATTAATTTAACAAATACTAAGCAAAAATGCAGAAGCAGTGTGCAAAAAAACTAAACACACCCTATGATTCAGTATCTTGTAGAACCACCTTTCACAGAAATAACTTAAGTAACTTTTTTCTGTATGACTTTGTCGGTCTCTTACATCTTTGCGAAGGAATTTTGTCCAAAACTTTGTTTCAACATTGCTTCAGTTCATTGAGATTTGCAGGCATTCGTTTATTTACAACTTTCTTAAGTTCCTGCTACAGCATTTCATTTAGGTTAAGGTCTGAACTTTGACTGGACCATTGCAGATTCTTTTCTTTTTCAGTCATTGTTGTAGATTTGTAGATCCCGTGCTCGGGATCACTGTCCTATTGCATGACCCAATTTGAATCAAGCTGTTGGACAGATTGTTTCACATTTGACTCTAAAATACTTTATGCTCGACTCAATGACTGCAAGGCCCAGGTCCTGTGAATGCAACTCAAACCCAATGCAACTCAAACCCAAATCATCACCCCTCCACCACCATGCTTGACAGTATGAGGTCTTTGTGCTGATGTGCTGTGTTTGGTTTTGTCAAATGTTCCGCCATGCATAATGGCCAGACATCTCCACTTTGGTCTCATCTGTCTAAAGCACATTGTTCCAGAAGTTTTGTGGTTTGCTCAGATGTAACTTTGCAAACCAAAGTGGTGCTGCAATGTTCTTTTTTGGAGAGAACATGGCAGCACCTGGCAACTGCTGTCTTGGACTTACATTTAACATGTGGGCCTGTAGAGTCTGAGATGTAGCTCTTGGGCTTTTCACAGTTTCTCTGAGCATTGCTCAGTTCAAACCTTGGAGTTGAATTTGCTGGGACATCCAGTCCTGGGAAAATTGGCAGCTATCTTGAATGTTTTTGAATTGTTGGGAAATTGGAAGCTTCTGGGTTTGTAGAGGCAGTCACACCCAAGCAGTAAGAGTGCACTTCTTTTTTCACACACTGCTTCGTCATTGTGGTTTAGTTTTTGTTAAATAAATATTGACACAGTGTAATACGCCATGTGTTGTTGTTCATCTGAGGTTGTATTTACTGAATTTTAAGACCTTCTAAGAGCCAGATGATTTTTTTTTTAATGTCCAGATGAATTAAACCTTATAATTCAAATAAATTGTACTTACTTTTTCATATGGATGTAACTTAAATAGATTAAAAAATTGTAAAATGTCTCCAGCCATTATGAAGTGAATAGTCTTTGTTCTAAAGACTAACAGCTAGGGAAGTAACTTTCTGATGAGATAAAAACTAGGTCAGAACAGGATTTGAGATGAGATTACCATATTACAAAGCTGTGGTGTCTCTGCTTCAGAGAAAAATAAAATAACATCTAGATATGAACTACACCCCTTGTAAGGCTGTTGGAGGTGAATGACATTATAGTAAGGTCTTCATTGCTGCATATAGAATACTCACATGCACATTCAGCATAACACTTAATAGATTACATTGCAACAAATTTGTACTTATTCAGTAAACTGGAATCAAGATTTGTCACTGAGTTACTTTTAATTAACATTTAATCTCTGACGAATCTCTGTGTGTCAAACTCACCTCACAGCCTTTGTGTGCTCTCCACTCTTTGAGATGCCCGATGATGGTTTATTGTCACTTTCTTCAGCCTGCAGAAAGTAAATATAGGACTTTCTCTGAGTGTGGATCACAGACTCATTCATGAGGTGATAGTAGAAAAAATTCTTCTTCAATTAGTTATCATCTATTAATCAGTCATCTTCAAATAATATGTGACATTGTGACACATAGGTTTCCCATGTTCGTTTATTGTGACATTTTGAAAGTCATCATTTTCTGATCTCATTCAAAGCCCTCATCTGTCAGGTTTCCAAAGAAGGTGGAATATTCATGGCAGGTTCTCCTTTATTGTATGTGAAACATGTTATGTAAACCTCATGTTCCTCTTTTTAGTTCACTGTTGTATGCTCTCACCACAAACATTTGACCAGTTTGCAAGGTGTCAACAGCAAATGAGAAGTACAGAACATTGTAGACTCGCCTATGTTGAAAGAACACTCACTTCTCCAATAATAACCATTCACTTCAAGTTAAAGGCACAAAATTATAAATACAACAAAGTTTAATGACTACCATACCATTTAGTGTTCAAATTAAATATAGTCTGTGCATTAGTTTTGGTAAAATTGGAAACAGATAGGATTTCTACTAGATAGTGGGAAAAAAAATGACAAAAAAACCCCAATATTTTGCTGCTTACCTCTGAAATTTTGGCATCCCTCCCATTTTGATCATCTATTATTGCACCCTCTGCTGTTTGGTCTTCTGTACGTTGATGTCCACGGGTCTTTCGGCTAGATCCCATTTTTCTTTTCCTCCCTCCAGATGCTGATTCTGACACCACATCATTGTTGGGGGAGGTAGATAGGAGGTAATTTGCAGTCAGCCTATGTTCTGTTTCTACTAGTTGGCCTTGAGAATCAGGCCTTTCTTCAGCTGTTTGCTCAGCCAGAGATTTAACTTGAGACTGACCTGGAGGGCTGATTTCCACTGTTTCAAATACTTTCTCTTTTGCTTGTTCACAGTCACTGCCTTTGGGTTCTATGTGAAGCTGAAGCTCTACTGTGATTCCAGGGAAACTCTCAGTATGTGCAACATTTGTTCCCATCTCTTTTGCCTCATTATCCACCTCCTGCTGTTGATGCAGGTCTTCTTTGTTTCTGGATTTAAGATTCTTGCGACTGGAGCCCATCTTTCTTCTCCTGTTGGTCGAATTTAGATTTGGACTTGAATTCTTCATCTCTGGGTTTTTATCAAGAGCTTCGTCATTAAAGTCATTTGACTTTTTCTCATTAGTGTCTTGATCTTGTATTACCTTTATGCTCCCTGGCCTTTCTGTGTCACTTTGTGTAGTCTGCCTGGCCTCAGTGGAAGATTCTAAACTCCCTTCCGTTATGCCAGTGTCTGATGCAGGATCGGTATTTGGGGGCAGCAACTGATTTATGAAGCGTCTGCTTCTACCCACGACCACAGTGGTTATTTGCATCTCAGAGCTTGTGCAATCATCTAGTTGTGGTAGCTCCACAATAACTTCCCTTACATCACCTACCTTAGCACATGTAACCGGACTGATAGTTTCCTCACTGAGGGAAGTAGATTGTTTAGGAAGAGGGGCCTTAAAATCTTTTACTGGTGTCACATTGCTCTCTGTACTGCTTGGTACAGAAGTGGCTTCATCAGTTTCCTGTTGTTTATGAACAGCAGAGAATAACGGTTGTGCAGTTTCATTTTCTGATACGTCTATAGTTAACAGTAACTCTCCCGCATCCATCTTGTCAAGATTCCTCATATCAATTTCAGCATTAAACTCACTTTCCTTGGTTTCATCTGTGTTGTCTGTTTCCTCTTCATTTTTCCTGTTGAGTTGAGTCCTGCGAGTAGAACCCATCTTTCTCCTCTTCTGTTTTGGATTTATTTGCAGATTACTTCTGTTACCCGATTGAGTTTGTTCTAGCTGGTTGTTGCTTGCATGCATTGCTGTGCAAATTGTCATTCCATCTGATGCATGCAAAGCTGGTTCTTTTGCAGTAGACACAACTTTGTTTGAAGTACTCATGTCTTCGATTTGTTGTCCCAGTAGGTCTTTGTCTGAAGATAGAGTTGTGGCGTTTTGGATTTGAAGCGCTTCTTCTTTATCAAGCATATCCACAGAGCAAGAGCTTATAATGCCATCATGATATGAGATGTGTTGCATGTCTGAGGCAACGTTACAAACTGAGGCTTGTGGCGATTGCATCAGGTGCTTTGTAACTGTGTCACATCCTGTAAGCTGATCCAAATCCTCAGTCTCTTCAACAAGTTTATTTTCCTCATTGACATCCTGGTTAGAGTTCAGAAAACCATCGTTGTTTGAGCATGAATTACTGTCTGATGTCACAATTGTACTGCTGCCCATATCATTTTGTAAGAAAAATGAATCTTCCTCCGACAGCTTTTTTGTATTTTCATCTTCATTTGCAGCTGAGCTAATCTGCATTGCTTTCTCAGTGGATATGAGGTCGTCTGCTTGTTCCTCCTTTGCTGTTGATGGTGACATTTTAACTGTTGTGAGGGCTTCATCACTTGTGGGATTTTCTACAACTTCATTTTTAAGTTCCTGATAAGCATCAGTGTCATTAACACACTGTCTTCCTTTATTTCTTCGACTTGACCCCAGTTTCTTTCTGTTCCCTGCACGGCTGAGGCCTGTGTGATCTTCTGTGATGCTCTGAGAATTATCCTGAGTTTGGAAGTCCAAAGAGGTATTTGTTTCAGATAGGGGTGTTTGGTGAGAATACTCTCTCTCTGTAATTGAGATGTAGTCAGTTTGATGCACTGATGCACTGTCTGACTGCTGAGCTCTGGTGACTTCATCCGGGTTGCAGTGCTCATGTTGTTCCCTATTTGTAGACAACACATATTTTGATAATAAAAATGTTTCTTGTACAACTCTGCCTTCAACATCACTGCTTCCTCTAAGGCTGCTTTTTTCAGTTGTTATCTCAGTTGTGATCATGCATTCTGTTGCCCTACTTAATAAATTGTTGCCTTGTAAATTTGCATTCTGTGTTAACAGTTCGGTGTCCTCCTGTTTTTCCACTTCTTTCAGCCCAATCACCACTTCTGTATCTGAAATCACATTTAAGACTGTTTGATGTTGATCCTCCTGGAGATTTTCGCCTTCACGAGTGAAAGTCTCCAAACTAATCTCAGGATAGCTTGCTGCACTTGGGTTCTGGACCTCAGTAGAATAAGCAGGTGTAGACACTGTAAACATGGTGCTGTCATATGGCACAGACAGAGGAATGTCACACTCATGTTCTTGCAATAATTCTTCAGGTCTTGTCGTTTCTGTTGCTGACATTTTTGTTGTTTCAGGGATTTTATCAACAATTGTATCTTCGTTTGTAAATTCCTTCTCATACTGCCTTCCTTTATTTCTACGGCTGGATCCCATTTTTCTTTTGTTTCTCCTGTCAAAGTCACTGTGACTTTTCTCATCTACACTCACAGTATTGTCCTCAAGTTGGGATTCAAAAGGAGTATTTACTTCTGAGGGTGGAGCTTGAAGAGAAACTTCAGCGTCGTTGCTGTCACAAGCACCGCCTTCCTTGTTTTCCTCTGTCAAAAAGTGATATTCACCTTGTTTGTCATCAGGAGTTGAAACTTCCAGTTTGGTTGCAGATTGATCAGCACTCTGCACCATCAGTTGAGACTGGTAAGTGCTGCTGATTTCAGTTTGGGCTAAGTCTCCAGAAATAACTGAAGAGTTTTCTGTGGCATCATCAATCACATTTTCAGATGAGAAATCTTTCTGCAGCATTTCTTGCATTTGTGGTGGCTTAACCTCCTCTTCCTGCACTTTTGTCACGGCATCCTCTGAATAATGAGCATCTTTCACTTCATCCTGAAGAGTATCATCTCTTTCCACTTCTTCCATCTCAACCTCAGCTGGTTTATCTGAAAGCACATTTAAGACTGTTTGATTTTGATCTTCTTGGATATTTTCATTTTCTCGAGTGAAAGTCTCCAAGCTAATCTCAGGATAGCTTGCTGCACTTGGGTTCTGGACCTCAGTAGAATAAGCAGGTGTAGACACTGTAAACATGGCACTGTCATATGGCACAGACAGAGGAATGTCACACTCATGTTCTTGCAATAATTCTTCAGGTCTTGTCGTCTCTGTTGCTGACATTTTTGTTGTTTCAGGGATTTCATCAACAATTGTATCTTCATTTGTAAATTCCTTCTCACGCTGCCTTCCTTTATTTCTACGGCTGGATCCCATTTTTCTTTTGTTTCTCCTGTCAAAGTCACTGTGACTTTTCTCATTGACACTCACAGTATTGTCCTCAAGTTGGGATTCAAAAGGAGTATTTACTTCTGAGGGTGGAGCTTGAAGAGAAACTTCAGCGTCGTTGCTGTCACAAGCACCGCCTTCCTTGTTTTCCTCTGTCAAAAAGTGATATTCACCTTGTTTGTCATCAGGAGTTGAAACTTCCAGTTTGGTTGCAGATTGATCAGCACTCTGCACCATCAGTTGAGACTGATAAGTACTGCTGATTTCAGTTTGGGCTAAGTCTCCAGTAATAACTGAAGAGTTTTCTGTGGCATCATCAATCACATTTTCAGATGAAAAATCTTTCTGCAGCATTTCTTGCATTTGTGGTGGCTTAACCTCCTTTTCCTGCACTTTTGTCACGGCATCCTCTGAATAATGAGCATCTTTCACTTCATCCTGAAGAGTATCATCTCTTTCCACTTCTTCCATCTCAACTTCAGCTGGTTTATCTGAAAGCACATTTAAGACTGTTTGACTTTGATCTTCTTGGATATTTTCATTTTCTCGAGTGAAAGTCTCCAAGCTAATCTCAGGATAGCTTGCTGCACTTGGGTTCTGGACCTCAGTAGAATAAGCAGGTGTAGACACTGTAAACATGGCACTGTCATATGGCACAGACAGAGGAATGTCACACTCATGTTCTTGCAATAATTCTTCAGGTCTTGTCGTTTCTGTTGCTGACATTTTTGTTGTTTCAGTGATTTCATCAACAATTGTATCTTCATTTGTAAATTCCTTCTCATGCTGCCTTCCTTTATTTCTACGGCGGGATCCCATTTTTCTTTTGTTTCTCCTGTCAAAGTCACTGTGACCTTTCTCATCTACACTCACAGTATTGTCCTCAAGTTGGGATTCAAAAGGAGTATTTACTTCTGAGGGTGGAGCTTGAAGAGAAACTTCAGCGTCGTTGCTGTCACAAGCACCGCCTTCCTCTTTTTCCACAGTCAAAAAGTGATATTCACCTTGTTTGTCATCAGGAGTTGAAACTTCCAGTTTGGTTGCAGATTGATCAGCACTCTGCACCATCAGTTGAGACTGGTAAGTACTGCTGATTTCAGTTTGGGCTAAGTCTCCAGTAATAACTGAAGAGTTTTCTGTGGCATCATCAATCACATTTTCAGATGAGAAATCTTTCTGCAGCATTTCTTGCATTTGTGGTGGCTTAACCTCCTCTTCCTGCACTTTTGTCGCAGCATCATCTAAATGATGAGTATGTTTAATTTCATCCTGAAGAGTATCACCTCTTTCCACTTCTTCCATCTTAACTTCAGCTGGTTTATCTGAAAGCACATTTAAGACTGTTTGATTTTGATCTTCTTGGATATTTTCATTTTCTCGAGTGAAAGTCTCCAAGCTAATCTCAGGATAGCTTGCTGCACTTGGGTTCTGGACCTCAGTAGAATAAGCAGGTGTAGACACTGTAAACATGGCGCTGTCATATGGCACAGACAGAGGAATGTCACACTCATGTTCTTGCAATAATTCTTCAGGTCTTGTCGTTTCTGTTGCTGACATTTTTGTTGTTTCAGGGATTTCATCAACAATTGTATCTTCATTTGTAAATTCCTTCTCATGCTGCCTTCCTTTATTTCTACGGCTGGATCCCATTTTTCTTTTGTTTCTCCTGTCAAAGTCACTGTGACCTTTCTCATCTACACTCACAGTATTGTCCTCAAGTTGGGATTCAAAAGGAGTATTTACTTCTGAGGGTGGAGCTTGAAGAGAAACTTCAGCGTCGTTGCTGTCACAAGCACCGCCTTCCTTGTTTTCCTCTGTCAAAAAGTGATATTCACCTTGTTTGTCATCAGGAGTTGAAACTTCCAGTTTGGTTGCAGATTGATCAGCACTCTGCACCATCAGTTGAGACTGGTAAGTGCTGCTGATTTCAGTTTGGGCTAAGTCTCCAGTAATAACTGAAGAGTTTTCTGTGGCATCATCAATCACATTTTCAGATGAGAAATCTTTCTGCAGCATTTCTTGCATTTGTGGTGGCTTAACCTCCTCTTCCTGCACTTTTGTCGCAGCATCATCTAAATGATGAGTATGTTTAATTTCATCCTGAAGAGTATCACCTCTTTCCACTTCTTCCATCTTAACTTCAGCTGGTTTATCTGAAAGCACATTTAAGACTGTTTGACTTTGATCTTCTTGGATATTTTCATTTTCTCGAGTGAAAGTCTCCAAGCTAATCTCAGGATAGCTTGCTGCACTTGGGTTCTGGACCTCAGTAGAATAAGCAGGTGTAGACACTGTAAACATGGCACTGTCATATGGCACAGACAGAGGAATGTCACACTCATGTTCTTGCAATAATTCTTCAGGTCTTGTCGTTTCTGTTGCTGACATTTTTGTTGTTTCAGTGATTTCATCAACAATTGTATCTTCATTTGTAAATTCCTTCTCATGCTGCCTTCCTTTATTTCTACGGTGGGATCCCATTTTTCTTTTGTTTCTCCTGTCAAAGTCACTGTGACCTTTCTCATCTACACTCACAGTATTGTCCTCAAGTTGGGATTCAAAAGGAGTATTTACTTCTGAGGGTGGAGCTTGAAGAGAAACTTCAGCGTCGTTGCTGTCACAAGCACCGCCTTCCTTGTTTTCCTCTGTCAAAAAGTGATATTCACCTTGTTTGTCATCAGGAGTTGAAACTTCCAGTTTGGTTGCAGATTGATCAGCACTCTGCACCATCAGTTGAGACTGGTAAGTGCTGCTGATTTCAGTTTGGGCTAAGTCTCCAGTAATAACTGAAGAGTTTTCTGTGGCATCATCAATCACATTTTCAGATGAGAAATCTTTCTGCAGCATTTCTTGCATTTGTGGTGGCTTAACCTCCTCTTCCTGCACTTTTGTCGCAGCATCATCTAAATGATGAGTATGTTTAATTTCATCCTGAAGAGTATCATCTCTTTCCACTTCTTCCATCTCAACCTCAGCTGGTTTATCTGAAAGCACATTTAAGACTGTTTGATTTTGATCTTCTTGGATATTTTCATTTTCTCGAGTGAAAGTCTCCAAGCTAATCTCAGGATAGCTTGCTGCACTTGGGTTCTGGACCTCAGTAGAATAAGCAGGTGTAGACACTGTAAACATGGCGCTGTCATATGGCACAGACAGAGGAATGTCACACTCATGTTCTTGCAATAATTCTTCAGGTCTTGTCGTCTCTGTTGCTGACATTTTTGTTGTTTCAGGGATTTCATCAACAATTGTATCTTCATTTGTAAATTCCTTCTCATGCTGCCTTCCTTTATTTCTACGGCTGGATCCCATTTTTCTTTTGTTTCTCCTGTCAAAGTCACTGTGACCTTTCTCATCTACACTCACAGTATTGTCCTCAAGTTGGGATTCAAAAGGAGTATTTACTTCTGAGGGTGGAGCTTGAAGAGAAACTTCAGCGTCGTTGCTGTCACAAGCACCGCCTTCCTTGTTTTCCTCTGTCAAAAAGTGATATTCACCTTGTTTGTCATCAGGAGTTGAAACTTCCAGTTTGGTTGCAGATTGATCAGCACTCTGCACCATCAGTTGAGACTGGTAAGTGCTGCTGATTTCAGTTTGGGCTAAGTCTCCAGTAATAACTGAAGAGTTTTCTGTGGCATCATCAATCACATTTTCAGATGAGAAATCTTTCTGCAGCATTTCTTGCATTTGTGGTGGCTTAACCTCCTCTTCCTGCACTTTTGTCGCAGCATCATCTAAATGATGAGTATGTTTAATTTCATCCTGAAGAGTATCATCTCTTTCCACTTCTTCCATCTCAACTTCAGCTGGTTTATCTGAAAGCACATTTAAGACTGTTTGATTTTGATCTTCTTGGATATTTTCATTTTCTCGAGTGAAAGTCTCCAAGCTAATCTCAGGATAGCTTGCTGCACTTGGGTTCTGGACCTCAGTAGAATAAGCAGGTGTAGACACTGTAAACATGGCACTGTCATATGGCACAGACAGAGGAATGTCACACTCATGTTCTTGCAATAATTCTTCAGGTCTTGTCGTTTATGTTGCTGACATTTTTGTTGTTTCAGTGATTTCATCAACAATTGTATCTTCATTTGTAAATTCCTTCTCATGCTGCCTTCCTTTATTTCTACGGTGGGATCCCATTTTTCTTTTGTTTCTCCTGTCAAAGTCACTGTGACCTTTCTCATCTACACTCACAGTATTGTCCTCAAGTTGGGATTCAAAAGGAGTATTTACTTCTGAGGGTGGAGCTTGAAGAGAAACTTCAGCGTCGTTGCTGTCACAAGCACCGCCTTCCTCTTTTTCCACAGTCAAAAAGTGATATTCACCTTGTTTGTCATCAGGAGTTGAAACTTCCAGTTTGGTTGCAGATTGATCAGCACTCTGCACCATCAGTTGAGACTGATAAGTACTGCTGATTTCAGTTTGGGCTAAGTCTCCAGTAATAACTGAAGAGTTTTCTGTGGCATCATCAATCACATTTTCAGATGAGAAATCTTTCTGCAGCATTTCTTGCATTTGTGGTGGCTTAACCTCCTCTTCCTGCACTTTTGTCGCAGCATCATCTAAATGATGAGTATGTTTAATTTCATCCTGAAGAGTATCACCTCTTTCCACTTCTTCCATCTCAACCTCAGCTGGTTTATCTGAAAGCACATTTAAGACTGTTTGATTTTGATCTTCTTGGATATTTTCATTTTCTCGAGTGAAAGTCTCCAAGCTAATCTCAGGATAGCTTGCTGCACTTGGGTTCTGGACCTCAGTAGAATAAGCAGGTGTAGACACTGTAAACATGGCACTGTCATATGGCACAGACAGAGGAATGTCACACTCATGTTCTTGCAATAATTCTTCAGGTCTTGTCGTCTCTGTTGCTGACATTTTTGTTGTTTCAGGGATTTCATCAACAATTGTATCTTCATTTGTAAATTCCTTCTCATGCTGCCTTCCTTTATTTCTACGGCTGGATCCCATTTTTCTTTTGTTTCTCCTGTCAAAGTCACTGTGACCTTTCTCATTGACACTCACAGTATTGTCCTCAAGTTGGGATTCAAAAGGAGTATTTACTTCTGAGGGTGGAGCTTGAAGAGAAACTTCAGCGTCGTTGCTGTCACAAGCACCGCCTTCCTTGTTTTCCTCTGTCAAAAAGTGATATTCACCTTGTTTGTCATCAGGAGTTGAAACTTCCAGTTTGGTTGCAGATTGATCAGCACTCTGCACCATCAGTTGAGACTGGTAAGTGCTGCTGATTTCAGTTTGGGCTAAGTCTCCAGTAATAACTGAAGAGTTTTCTGTGGCATCATCAATCACATTTTCAGATGAGAAATCTTTCTGCAGCATTTCTTGCATTTGTGGTGGCTTAACCTCCTCTTCCTGCACTTTTGTCACGGCATCATCTAAATGATGAGTATGTTTAATTTCATCCTGAAGAGTATCACCTCTTTCCACTTCTTCCATCTCAACTTCAGCTGGTTTATCTGAAAGCACATTTAAGACTGTTTGATTTTGATCTTCTTGGATATTTTCATTTTCTCGAGTGAAAGTCTCCAAGCTAATCTCAGGATAGCTTGCTGCACTTGGGTTCTGGACCTCAGTAGAATAAGCAGGTGTAGACACTGTAAACATGGCACTGTCATACGGCACAGACAGAGGAATGTCACACTCATGTTCTTGCAATAATTCTTCAGGTCTTGTCGTTTCTGTTGCTGACATTTTTGTTGTTTCAGGGATTTCATCAACAATTGTATCTTCATTTGTAAATTCCTTCTCATGCTGCCTTCCTTTATTTCTACGGCGGGATCCCATTTTTCTTTTGTTTCTCCTGTCAAAGTCACTGTGACTTTTCTCATCTACACTCACAGTATTGTCCTCAAGTTGGGATTCAAAAGGAGTATTTACTTCTGAGGGTGGAGCTTGAAGAGAAACTTCAGCGTCGTTGCTGTCACAAGCACCGCCTTCCTTGTTTTCCTCTGTCAAAAAGTGATATTCACCTTGTTTGTCATCAGGAGTTGAAACTTCCAGTTTGGTTGCAGATTGATCAGCACTCTGCACCATCAGTTGAGACTGGTAAGTGCTGCTGATTTCAGTTTGGGCTAAGTCTCCAGTAATAACTGAAGAGTTTTCTGTGGCATCATCAATCACATTTTCAGATGAGAAATCTTTCTGCAGCATTTCTTGCATTTGTGGTGGCTTAACCTCCTCTTCCTGCACTGTTGTCACAGCATCCTCTGAATAATGAGCATCTTTCACTTCATCCTGAAGAGTATCATCTCTTTCCACTTCTTCCATCTCAACTTCAGCTGGTTTATCTGAAAGCACATTTAAGACTGTTTGATTTTGATCTTCTTGGATATTTTCATTTTCTCGAGTGAAAGTCTCCAAGCTAATCTCAGGATAGCTTGCTGCACTTGGGTTCTGGACCTCAGTAGAATAAGCAGGTGTAGACACTGTAAACATGGCACTGTCATATGGCACAGACAGAGGAATGTCACACTCATGTTCTTGCAATAATTCTTCAGGTCTTGTCATTTCTGTTGCTGACATTTTTGTTGTTTCAGTGATTTCATCAACAATTGTATCTTCATTTGTAAATTCCTTCTCATGCTGCCTTCCTTTATTTCTACGGCGGGATCCCATTTTTCTTTTGTTTCTCCTGTCAAAGTCACTGTGACCTTTCTCATCTACACTCACAGTATTGTCCTCAAGTTGGGATTCAAAAGGAGTATTTACTTCTGAGGGTGGAGCTTGAAGAGAAACTTCAGCGTCGTTGCTGTCACAAGCACCGCCTTCCTTGTTTTCCTCTGTCAAAAAGTGATATTCACCTTGTTTGTCATCAGGAGTTGAAACTTCCAGTTTGGTTGCAGATTGATCAGCACTCTGCACCATCAGTTGAGACTGGTAAGTGCTGCTGATTTCAGTTTGGGCTAAGTCTCCAGTAATAACTGAAGAGTTTTCTGTGGCATCATCAATCACATTTTCAGATGAGAAATCTTTCTGCAGCATTTCTTGCATTTGTGGTGGCTTAACCTCCTCTTCCTGCACTTTTGTCGCAGCATCATCTAAATGATGAGTATGTTTAATTTCATCCTGAAGAGTATCACCTCTTTCCACTTCTTCCATCTCAACCTCAGCTGGTTTATCTGAAAGCACATTTAAGACTGTTTGATTTTGATCTTCTTGGATATTTTCATTTTCTCGAGTGAAAGTCTCCAAGCTAATCTCAGGATAGCTTGCTGCACTTGGGTTCTGGACCTCAGTAGAATAAGCAGGTGTAGACACTGTAAACATGGCACTGTCATATGGCACAGACAGAGGAATGTCACACTCATGTTCTTGCAATAATTCTTCAGGTCTTGTCGTCTCTGTTGCTGACATTTTTGTTGTTTCAGGGATTTCATCAACAATTGTATCTTCATTTGTAAATTCCTTCTCATGCTGCCTTCCTTTATTTCTACGGCGGGATCCCATTTTTCTTTTGTTTCTCCTGTCAAAGTCACTGTGACCTTTCTCATCTACACTCACAGTATTGTCCTCAAGTTGGGATTCAAAAGGAGTATTTACTTCTGAGGGTGGAGCTTGAAGAGAAACTTCAGCGTCGTTGCTGTCACAAGCACCGCCTTCCTCTTTTTCCTCTGTCAAAAAGTGATATTCACCTTGTTTGTCATCAGGAGTTGAAACTTCCAGTTTGGTTGCAGATTGATCAGCAGTCTGCACCATCAGTTGAGACTGGTAAGTGCTGCTGATTTCAGTTTGGGCTAAGTCTCCATAAATAACTGAAGAGTTTTCTGTGGCATCATCAATCACATTTTCAGATGAGAAATCTTTCTGCAGCATTTCTTGCATTTGTGGTGGCTTAACCTCCTCTTCCTGCACTGTTGTCACACCATCCTCTGAATAATGAGCATCTTTCACTTCATCCTGAAGAGTATCATCTCTTTCCACTTCTTCCATCTCAACTTCAGCTGGTTTATCTGAAAGCACATTTAAGACTGTTTGATTTTGATCTTCTTGGATATTTTCATTTTCTCGAGTGAAAGTCTCCAAGCTAATCTCAGGATAGCTTGCTGCACTTGGGTTCTGGACCTCAGTAGAATAAGCAGGTGTAGACACTGTAAACATGGCGCTGTCATATGGCACAGACAGAGGAATGTCACACTCATGTTCTTGCAATAATTCTTCAGGTCTTGTCATTTCTGTTGCTGACATTTTTGTTGTTTCAGTGATTTCATCAACAATTGTATCTTCATTTGTAAATTCCTTCTCATGCTGCCTTCCTTTATTTCTACGGCGGGATCCCATTTTTCTTTTGTTTCTCCTGTCAAAGTCACTGTGACCTTTCTCATTGACACTCACAGTATTGTCCTCAAGTTGGGATTCAAAAGGAGTATTTACTTCTGAGGGTGGAGCTTGAAGAGAAACTTCAGCGTCGTTGCTGTCACAAGCACCGCCTTCCTTGTTTTCCTCTGTCAAAAAGTGATATTCACCTTGTTTGTCATCAGGAGTTGAAACTTCCAGTTTGGTTGCAGATTGATCAGCACTCTGCACCATCAGTTGAGACTGATAAGTACTGCTGATTTCAGTTTGGGCTAAGTCTCCAGTAATAACTGAAGAGTTTTCTGTGGCATCATCAATCACATTTTCAGATGAGAAATCTTTCTGCAGCATTTCTTGCATTTGTGGTGGCTTAACCTCCTCTTCCTGCACTTTTGTCGCAGCATCATCTAAATGATGAGTATGTTTAATTTCATCCCGAAGAGTATCACCTCTTTCCACTTCTTCCATCTCAACCTCAGCTGGTTTATCTGAAAGCACATTTAAGACTGTTTGATTTTGATCTTCTTGGATATTTTCATTTTCTCGAGTGAAAGTCTCCAAGCTAATCTCAGGATAGCTTGCTGCACTTGGGTTCTGGACCTCAGTAGAATAAGCAGGTGTAGACACTGTAAACATGGCACTGTCATATGGCACAGACAGAGGAATGTCACACTCATGTTCTTGCAATAATTCTTCAGGTCTTGTCGTTTCTGTTGCTGACATTTTTGTTGTTTCAGGGATTTCATCAACAATTGTATCTTCATTTGTAAATTCCTTCTCATGCTGCCTTCCTTTATTTCTACGGCGGGATCCCATTTTTCTTTTGTTTCTCCTGTCAAAGTCACTGTGACTTTTCTCATCTACACTCACAGTATTGTCCTCAAGTTGGGATTCAAAAGGAGTATTTACTTCTGAGGGTGGAGCTTGAAGAGAAACTTCAGCGTCGTTGCTGTCACAAGCACCGCCTTCCTTGTTTTCCTCTGTCAAAAAGTGATATTCACCTTGTTTGTCATCAGGAGTTGAAACTTCCAGTTTGGTTGCAGATTGATCAGCACTCTGCACCATCAGTTGAGACTGGTAAGTGCTGCTGATTTCAGTTTGGGCTAAGTCTCCATAAATAACTGAAGAGTTTTCTGTGGCATCATCAATCACATTTTCAGATGAGAAATCTTTCTGCAGCATTTCTTGCATTTGTGGTGGCTTAACCTCCTCTTCCTGCACTGTTGTCACACCATCCTCTGAATAATGAGCATCTTTCACTTCATCCTGAAGAGTATCATCTCTTTCCACTTCTTCCATCTCAACTTCAGCTGGTTTATCTGAAAGCACATTTAAGACTGTTTGATTTTGATCTTCTTGGATGTTTTCATTTTCTCGAGTGAAAGTCTCCAAGCTAATCTCAGGATAGCTTGCTGCACTTGGGTTCTGGACCTCAGTAGAATAAGCAGGTGTAGACACTGTAAACATGGCGCTGTCATATGGCACAGACAGAGGAATGTCACACTCATGTTCTTGCAATAATTCTTCAGGTCTTGTCATTTCTGTTGCTGACATTTTTGTTGTTTCAGTGATTTCATCAACAATTGTATCTTCATTTGTAAATTCCTTCTCATGCTGCCTTCCTTTATTTCTACGGCGGGATCCCATTTTTCTTTTGTTTCTCCTGTCAAAGTCACTGTGACCTTTCTCATCTACACTCACAGTATTGTCCTCAAGTTGGGATTCAAAAGGAGTATTTACTTCTGAGGGTGGAGCTTGAAGAGAAACTTCAGCGTCGTTGCTGTCACAAGCACCGCCTTCCTTGTTTTCCTCTGTCAAAAAGTGATATTCACCTTGTTTGTCATCAGGAGTTGAAACTTCCAGTTTGGTTGCAGATTGATCAGCACTCTGCACCATCAGTTGAGACTGGTAAGTGCTGCTGATTTCAGTTTGGGCTAAGTCTCCAGTAATAACTGAAGAGTTTTCTGTGGCATCATCAATCACATTTTCAGATGAAAAATCTTTCTGCAGCATTTCTTGCATTTGTGGTGGCTTAACCTCCTCTTCCTGCACTTTTGTCGCAGCATCATCTAAATGATGAGTATGTTTAATTTCATCCTGAAGAGTATCACCTCTTTCCACTTCTTCCATCTTAACTTCAGCTGGTTTATCTGAAAGCACATTTAAGACTGTTTGATTTTGATCTTCTTGGATATTTTCATTTTCTCGAGTGAAAGTCTCCAAGCTAATCTCAGGATAGCTTGCTGCACTTGGGTTCTGGACCTCAGTAGAATAAGCAGGTGTAGACACTGTAAACATGGCACTGTCATATGGCACAGACAGAGGAATGTCACACTCATGTTCTTGCAATAATTCTTCAGGTCTTGTCGTCTCTGTTGCTGACATTTTTGTTGTTTCAGGGATTTCATCAACAATTGTATCTTCATTTGTAAATTCCTTCTCATGCTGCCTTCCTTTATTTCTACGGCGGGATCCCATTTTTCTTTTGTTTCTCCTGTCAAAGTCACTGTGACCTTTCTCATCTACACTCACAGTATTGTCCTCAAGTTGGGATTCAAAAGGAGTATTTACTTCTGAGGGTGGAGCTTGAAGAGAAACTTCAGCGTCGTTGCTGTCACAAGCACCGCCTTCCTTGTTTTCCACAGTCAAAAAGTGATATTCACCTTGTTTGTCATCAGGAGTTGAAACTTCCAGTTTGGTTGCAGATTGATCAGCACTCTGCACCATCAGTTGAGACTGGTAAGTGCTGCTGATTTCAGTTTGGGCTAAGTCTCCAGAAATAACTGAAGAGTTTTCTGTGGCATCATCAATCACATTTTCAGATGAGAAATCTTTCTGCAGCATTTCTTGCATTTGTGGTGGCTTAACCTCCTCTTCCTGCACTGTTGTCACAGCATCCTCTGAATAATGAGCATCTTTCACTTCATCCTGAAGAGTATCATCTCTTTCCACTTCTTCCTTCTCTACTTCACCTGGTTTATCTGAAAGCACATTTAAGACTGTTTGATTTTGATCTTCTTGGATATTTTCATTTTCTCGAGTGAAAGTCTCCAAGCTAATCTCAGGATAGCTTGCTGCACTTGGGTTCTGGACCTCAGTAGAATAAGCAGGTGTAGACACTGTAAACATGGCACTGTCATATGGCACAGACAGAGGAATGTCACACTCATGTTCTTGCAATAATTCTTCAGGTCTTGTCGTCTCTGTTGCTGACATTTTTGTTGTTTCAGGGATTTCATCAACAATTGTATCTTCATTTGTAAATTCCTTCTCATGCTGCCTTCCTTTATTTCTACGGCGGGATCCCATTTTTCTTTTGTTTCTCCTGTCAAAGTCACTGTGACCTTTCTCATCTACACTCACAGTATTGTCCTCAAGTTGGGATTCAAAAGGAGTATTTACTTCTGAGGGTGGAGCTTGAAGAGAAACTTCAGCGTCGTTGCTGTCACAAGCACCGCCTTCCTCTTTTTCCTCTGTCAAAAAGTGATATTCACCTTGCTTGTCATCAGGAGTTGAAACTTCCAGTTTGGTTGCAGATTGATCAGCACTCTGCACCATCAGTTGAGACTGGTAAGTACTGCTGATTTCAGTTTGGGCTAAGTCTCCAGTAATAACTGAAGAGTTTTCTGTGGCATCATCAATCACATTTACAGATGAGAAATCTTTCTGCAGCATTTCTTGCATTTGTGGTGGCTTAACCTCTTCTTCCTGCACTTTTGTCACGGCATCATCTAAATGATGAGTATGTTTAATTTCATCCTGAAGAGTATCACCTCTTTCCACTTCTTCCATCTCAACCTCAGCTGGTTTATCTGAAAGCACATTTAAGACTGTTTGATTTTGATCTTCTTGGATATTTTCATTTTCTCGAGTGAAAGTCTCCAAGCTAATCTCAGGATAGCTTGCTGCACTTGGGTTCTGGACCTCAGTAGAATAAGCAGGTGTAGACACTGTAAACATGGCACTGTCATATGGCACAGACAGAGGAATGTCACACTCATGTTCTTGCAATAATTCTTCAGGTCTTGTCGTCTCTGTTGCTGACATTTTTGTTGTTTCAGGGATTTCATCAACAATTGTATCTTCATTTGTAAATTCCTTCTCATGCTGCCTTCCTTTATTTCTACGGTGGGATCCCATTTTTCTTTTGTTTCTCCTGTCAAAGTCACTGTGACCTTTCTCATCTACACTCACAGTATTGTCCTCAAGTTGGGATTCAAAAGGAGTATTTACTTCTGAGGGTGGAGCTTGAAGAGAAACTTCAGCGTCGTTGCTGTCACAAGCACCGCCTTCCTCTTTTTCCTCTGTCAAAAAGTGATATTCACCTTGCTTGTCATCAGGAGTTGAAACTTCCAGTTTGGTTGCAGATTGATCAGCACTCTGCACCATCAGTTGAGACTGATAAGTACTGCTGATTTCAGTTTGCGCTAAGTCTCCAGTAATAACTGAAGAGTTTTCTGTGGCATCATCAATCACATTTTCAGATGAGAAATCTTTCTGCAGCATTTCTTGCATTTGTGATGGCTTAACCTCCTCTTCCTGCACTGTTGTCACAGCATCCTCTGAATGATGAGCACGTCTGACTTCTTCACTCAGAGTGCTGTTAGATTTATCCACTTCTTCCAGCTCAACCCCCACTGGCTTATCAGAAACCACTGTAAAATCTCTCTGATTTTGATCTTCCTGAAAATCTTTCTTTTCAGGACTTAAACTGTCCAGGTTAATCTCAGTGATGTTTGTTGCAGTGGGGTTTTGATCCTCAGTAGAATAATCAGGCATTACAAGTGTGAAGTGATCATGTGGCACAGAGAAAGAAACATCAAGCTCTTGTTCTTGAGTTAGCTGTACAGATGTTGTTGTTTCTGATATTTTTATGGCCTCAACGGTTTCATCACTTGAGATGTTTTCCAAAACTTTCTTTTTAAATTCCTTTTCATGGTGTCTTTCTTTATTTCTACGGCTGGATCCCATTTTTCGCCCCTTGCCAATGGAGTCAAAAACAGTGTCGGTTTGCTTACTTGTGCTCACATTACTGTCTTGAAGTTGGGATTCAAAAGGAGCATTTACTTCTGATGATAGAGTTGATTCAGAAAAATAGCTCTTGTCAACGTCACCTTCCTTATTTTCCTCAGTTATAGTGTTTAAATTTCTTTCTTTTGTGTGATGCTCATTTGACACAGAATCATCAGCACTTTCCTTGGAATCATACCCCTGATTGTCCTTATTTTCCTGGTCTAAACTTTCTGAATGTCTTTCTTTTGTAGGATGCTTATATTGTTTTTCATTGAAATTAACATCTTCCAGTATTAGCATTACATTAGCATTTTTCACTTTCAACTCAGATAAGTGAGTATCCTCAATCTTGGTTTGGTCTCCTAGGTTTCCAGAGCATGTATCAGCTTTTCCTGTGACTCCAATATCAAAACTTTCAGAGGAGTAATCATTTTGGTGCATATCTTGCCATTCTACAGGCTTAACATCCACTTCATGTACTTTATTTGTAGCGTTGTCTAATTGCCAAGCTTCTATAACTTCAGACTTGTTGCAAGGATCCTCATTTGCAGTTAATTTATCTTTTGAAGATGAAAATGTTTCCTGCTCAATACTGAATACAACTTTAGTATTTTGCTCAAGGCTGTCTGAGGTTATGTCGGGTGTGCTACCCTCTAAAGCTACAAATTCTACATGTGACTCATTCTCCAAGTTGTTACCCTGTAACCTTCCATCATGCGTGATCAAGTTTGTGCCATCTCTTTTTGTACTTTCCATTTCTGCTACAGAATGCACATTTGCAGGTTCCTCATCTGGCACATCAGTGGAGTTTGGCTTTTGAACCACAGGATGTGCATTTTCTTTGATTTCTTCACTCTGGGTGTCAGATTTGTCAGTCTCATTTTCACAAGGTTTCCCAGCTTGCATATAATTGATTTTGGGAATTAAAACTTCCATTACACCCCCTGGAGAGTTTGTTGTAGCCTCAAAAAGAGTTGTACTATCTGGACAGTCTTTAACTAGTGCAGACACACTGTTACTTCCTTGACTGAATTCTTCCTGCTGCTCAAATTCCACTGCCCGTGGTGTTTGTATTGTCTCAAAGGTTTTAATACCCGTGGTTTTTTTCACAAGTTCCTTTCCGGGGTTGAGGTATGATTCAGTTTCTAAATCATTCACCAACTGCCTTCCTGTATTTTTTCGACTAGACCCAAGTTTTCTTCTGTTAAATGCAACCTCTGGTGAAGGTGGACGTTGAGTTTCTGTTTTAGAATCATCCCGGTCGGACAAAGCATTTAAAGATTTTGTACTTTCTTCTAGTACATGGTGTTGTGCCACAGAAAAACTCTCTGCTAAATGGTACTCATCAGCCTTAGGCACTTCACTTTGGCTTGGTGCCACTCGTCGTGACCCAAGTCGCTTTTTCTTTGCATTTGGAGTAGACATGACTTGAAATCCTTTCTCCTAAAGTATGAAACATTCAGTCATGCAATGTATTTGCAAATCAAGTTAAAATCTACTGCATATAAACTTAAAATACTGTATTAAAAGAATAAATTAACATTCATCTGAAACCTACATACTGCAACACGTGCATCAAAAAAACAGTGTTAACATCAAATGTTATGCAAGTGAAAACTATGCTCAGTTCATTTTAAACTAGTTCCATTTATTTAAACATGAGATTGATCAGTTGTATAAATTTAGCTAAATGTCTTCTACAAAAACTTATGCCACATGTACTCACCACTCAAATCTGGAAACTTAACGTGTCACCACATGAGCTGCTGTGTAATGTCATCTGCCTCTGTTCAATAGGAGTTACTTTTCACATGTGGGGGTGTGTTTCTCTATAGCAACCATGCCTAAGAGCTTCCTGTGTGGGCTACATTTGCAGCCTTTAACAGCAGTGAACTACAGTACTTCCTGAATTTAATAGGCAGTCCATTTTCAACATTTACTTTTTTTTTTTAAGTTATAGCATATGCAACTACGCAAACTTAAAGCAAAGGTTACCGAAGCAATTTCACCTTGGAAAAACATTTATTGAACAAGATGTTAAACTGCATCAGCACGTTGGAGCTCAGACAATCAAAGAAAAAAGTCAATGTCTTCTCTTGCAAAAGAAGACATTTAAAACAATTACAGATTATGTTTTTGGGTTAGACTACAATAACGGCACCATATTTACAGCATTTTTTTAAGAGTCTGCCTTTATGTTACTGGTATGAAAAAACACTCCCTCTATAGCATGTCACAGTGACCCACTGAAAGAAATTCAAGAGCCAACCAAGAGTAGTGAAATAAATAGCCCAACCAAAAAAAAAAATAAAAAAAAATGGAACAGTGAATTTAATTAAACAGTTAAAAATTATGTAAAATCCAGTACTCATTTTCAAAGCATGCAGGGCAATACAGAATTTAACCAAAAAAAAAAAAAAAAAAAAAAAGAAACCACAACTGACAAGAAACAGTTTACATCTCTCTTGATCATTCATTTCATTATGAACCCAACATAGCCAATCTTGGACTGCCGAGAGCTAGCCAACAAAATCTAAAAAGAAAACAAGACTATAAAAATGTACTGTTTTTGTAACCATAACATAATCTTGTGGATGAGCTGTCCAAGATCTTCATTTCCTCTCGTTAGACCGGGAACGACTGTAAAATAAATATCAACTAGTGAATAAGTGTAACATTAGTGAGCCAAAAAGAAAAAAAAATAAATAATATTAAATCTCAAATTTAGAAATAATGATCATATTCTTTGATTTACCTCCTTGATCGCGAGAAGGATCTTGAACGCTTACGGTTCTTGTCTCTGGAAGCAGACCGATATCTACGTCTATCTCTTGAAACCGACCTGAAGAAAATTTTTTAATGATTTTTTTTTTAATCATTTAATACAGATCAATGTGTGGTTAAAATAAAGAAATGCTGACATGGCTACCTGCTGCGACTGCGGCTGAGGCTCCTTCTCCTTGGTGATCTATAGTGTAGGGGATGTTTTAAAACATAAATGAGAAAAAATTAGGACAGAATATTTAACATTCCCCATCACTAATAAAACCTCTGAAATTTGGTTTTCTTGATCCCTACAGAAGCATGGGTTACAAGTGGAAACGTGGTTACACGTACTTCCTTGTCTTTTAACGGAATGATCATCTGTATCCATGAACTGCATCAAGGTCAAGTCTTTAAAAAGAAACTTTTGACCAATGAGCACAAAACATGGAACCAGATATCAGAATATAAAACAAAATCAAGGCTCGGCATTAAGACTCGTCTGAGAGACAGATCAGATAAATTATGACAGCTTTTTTGTTTTGTTTTTAAAAAACAAAAACAAGTGTAATGATCCATCTACTGCGATGCTCCTTGCGCACAATTTTCCCCAGAAAGTCAATTACCTCTTTCAGTGGAAAGAGGTAATTTTACTTTCTTCACTTCTTTACAGGAAGGACAGTTTATTTTTAGTTCAAAGAAACTTGGATGTGAAACACATCCTGAGGCAATAAAAACTTGAGTAACTTATATGTAAAGGGGTTTTTAAACAATCAAAGAGGGCCAGAATTTAAAAAAAAAAAAAAGTTTACTTCTAGTGGTTATCACTCAAGATAGCTTAATGTCGAGCCTTGAAAATACACTCAGTTTCACAATTACAGCGAACATCAGATAAATGTAGTTCATTTTTGCAAATGGAAATTAAAGAATGATGGTCAAAGTTCCTTGACCTTTAGATTTTTGCAGCTCTGCACTGAATTCTCTCGAAATTACATAACTGCTGAAGAAAACTGTCAAGCAGCTATGAAAGCTAGATTAAGCATTAAAACCACAATAAGCAGGATAAAAGAAACTTACTATTTTTGGGGGATTTGGACAAGATAGAAATGGCGCAAGGAAGCCAGACTGATGGTGAGGGAGGTCGAATTGCAGAGAAGATTTGCCACAAGATGCAAATGTTGGAGATATGAAGTTGCCTGGTGGCTGGTTCGAGGGGGTAGTTGTAGATTTTCCCTGCCTTTTTTGGGGGGTGGGGGATGGGTAGGGATGTAAGCCAAGGGCTGTTCCCGTTGATACAGTAGATGTTTGGAGAATAGAAAGAGTAAAGACGCTGATTGGCTGATAATGTGAAGTGGACCGCTGTTGATTGGGTAAAGGTTGGAGGAAGGAGGAGGATGCTGGGAACTGCATGCTCAGGAACCAAAAGCTTGGTGGAACCTGACGACTGGCGGTGCGCCTGGGTCATGTGACAACACCAGCCAAGCTGATTTGGGCTCACTGGTCAGCAGTCACATGATGCTGAAAGAGGACTAGTTGATTGACTCAGATGGTGAGAAGCGTGGTGGTGACTCTGAAACGGGGTTCAGTTTTATTAATAAATGGCAACTGAACTCAAAAAAATAAATAAAATTTACACCTGCAGAATGTAATTCTTTAAGTATAAAAATGTTTGATGGGAGATGCAAGGCTAACTGTACCTCTTAAGATGTCCTCATAAAACAATATCACTGGTAGAGCTCGGTGTTTCAACAGTTACATTTTAACAAGAGTTAACTGTTGACATAAGCTGCCACTGATACAAATACCGTTGAAATGATAAAATAATGAGAAAAAAAAAATATATCAAAATGATAATTTCAATCATCACGGGATCGGGGGCCATATTCACAAAACATCAGAAGGCCTAAATGTAGCTCCTAAGTGGCCAATTAAGAGAAGAAAAAAACAGTGTCTACACCTGACAGATATTAGAGGTGGTCTATAAGACATGACACAAATACTGACCCACAGTCAGCGAAATGCTTCTGCTCTTTTTGCCTTTTTCTACATCAACATTGGAAAGAATAATGAACTTGAGCAATACCCTTTGGTGGTGTTAAATTTAAGAAGAACCTGATACAATGATTCAGACAACTTGCACTAAAATCAATGTATGGCCATGTTGACTATATAAGCACCTGTCATAATTAGCTAACCAAAATGCACTCAGAAACCAGTTTATCCAACACCAACTACAGTTTAGCAAATCATAATCCATCAAATAATTAAAGCCAGTTTCAGGTCCACTAAGGCCAAAGTCATAAAGGCCTAGAACCCAGTCTGGCAACCTCTGGTTGCTGAAGAAAAATGCATACTCCCTGACTGGTTGCCAAAGTATTGCCTGGAATTTGCTGGGTGAAACGGTCACAAAGATGGTGGTGCACCAAACACTTCCTTGCAATTACTTTGGTTTCTAGCAGAATGCTGCAGTCACCTATAATTTGCATGGAAGATGCTGACTTGTCTGCAAACACTTGTTAATGAACCACCAAGCAGTAGTAAAAAAGTACAACACAAATCAGAATTGGTAAACATTTGCCTTCAAAGTAAAAGTTGTGCTGCACTGGACGTTTTAAAAAGGTACAACTTTTACTTTGAAGGTGAAGGTTGTTTCCAGTTTGCACTGTATTCTTTACAATGACGTAGCAAGTAGTTGGCAAGTATGTGCAGTTTAGTCTGTCTTTTCCATGCAAACAATGACAACAACCAATCTCGAGGCCTGTGTTACTTGGGCCTGAAGTGTGACTTATTTAATCAAAAATGTCACAATCTAATACAATAGCTAACCAAGAGAATGTTTTGCCACAGTAAGAAGTTCTAAGTTAAGCATTAATGACTGCAAGTCACCACCTTCTGGCACTGGAGACATAAGCTGTTTTCACACATGAACTCCAGAAAATGTTGGGAGGATCAGGGCAGAAACTATCCAGTTATACTTTCTTACATAGAAACAGATACACTCGCCAGCCTGGAAATAATGTGTTTGGGCAAGAATACTACCTGTATAGGAAACAGGACAAGATAGCTTGCTAGATGTGAATTCACCATTACCTGCACTGTTCTCACATCGGCACAATCAGATGTCTAAAGAAAAGATTTGACCTGCAGTATATCATTGAAAACTGCAGTGAAATTTGAGGCTACAATGTAAATGTTTTTTTCTCTTTGCTTTAGTCCAGAACTTTGAGTTTGCTTTAGGAGGCAGGTATGACACTTTGTGAATACGGCCACAGATTTTATTATTTTTTTATTATTATCATTTTTAAGAAATTAAAGGCAAGAATGCAAGTGTGCAAACAATTAGTTTCAAGTAGTCCAAAACTTGTCTCCCTGTTTGGTTTCCGTTTAGACTATGACTAAACTACAATTAGTCTGAGAGTAAAAGACTAGATTGTTGCCAATATGGACATTTAGTTGATCTAAAACTGTTTTGCCAAAGTAAGAAGCCGAGAAAGAAGAAATGCTTACAGTGTGTAGGTAATGAATGTGCTTTGTAAGTTGTACTCTTAATGAACACTGCAAGTGAGAATGTGTTGTTTTTAAAAAAGTTACTAAACAAACAGGAAAGTAACTATCACGTAGAAAATACACACCTGCGTCTAACTGGAGGACTACGGCGCCTAAAATCATCTCGAGGGTATCTACTCCAGGATGGAGGAGGGCCACGGCTCCTAGAGCGCTTTTCTCCAGTGGATAACTCCACGCGTACTCGACAGCCGCACATGGTTCTGAACAAAAATTAATAAAAGAGTGGAAAATTGTGCAAAAAAAAAGAAGAAAACAATTACTAAGAAATACAGCATGTTAGAAGAATTACCTGCCATCCAGTTCTCTCACAGCATCAGATGCATCTCTGGGGTCTTCAAATTCTACAAAAGCAAAACCTGGTGGATTCCTGGCAACCCAAACACTTCTCAAAGGACCATAGTAACCAAATGCCCTTTCTAACTCCGTCTTATTTCCATTGTTTCCCAGATTCCCAACGTAAACCTTGCAGTCAAGGGGGCAGTCTCGATGAAAAGCAGGGTCTTAAAAGGGACAGAAGCAAAGCACACAGGGAAGAACACATGAGTATAACAAATTCTGCATCATCCATCAAAGAAGAGCAAGTGAAATGTAAATTATTCTGTTTACCTTCTTTCAAACTTTTTTTTTTATGCTGAGTAATGCAAATGTCCAGTCATGCCTCCCCCCACCGAACTAAAGTGAACCAATCTTGAGACTGTTCAGCCATTCACACCAATTTAGGTCTTGTGTAAACTTTTTTTCAGTTTGAATATTTAGAGTCTCCAACAGAATACAACTACAAGACTGGTCTTGTAGGCAGATGGTGGCGCAGTGGGTAGGCGCTCGCCTTGCAGCAGCAAGGTTGCCTGTTCAAGCCCCTGTCCCTGTGTTGTGTCCTTAGACACCTTGCAAGACACTTAAACCACATTGCCCAACGGTGGCACCGGTCTCTGGCTGCATGACTGCAGATGCTCGTCTCTGGATGAGTGATCTGGTACGATCATTTCGTTGTGTTCACAATCTAACATCTAAGTTTCCTGATGAGCACATTGTGGGAAAAGTATAGACAATTTATCAAAACCTGTTCAGCAAGCTGAATATAAATCTGTTGCCTTTGACCGTTGTGCAGTTTTCTGATCTACCTCAGATAGCAGGTAAGTTTTATACAAATAAACTATGCTTCACTGAGTTAAATATAAATACCAAATTTATCAAACACTTGGATCTAGTGAGCAAAAAATATTAAAACATAGCTATTAAGGTATATTTGAAAAGCAAGAAGAGCAGGCCAGCAGCATCTTCATGATGCCAGCAATTTTACTTTAAAAGACCTCCATCTTTCAGCAGTGGAGATCTGTAGCCAATGATGGAAAATAAAGTCTACTGATGCCATGTCAATAGGGTATGTTTTTTTTTGTACCAGAGAACGTGTAAGAAGCACAGAGGCAGAGTGCGCTAAGCTCACAGTAAGAGCACAAAGTGCTGCAAAGTGCTATTTAGAGATGACAGTATTGATACAGCCACACATAACCACCTGCATGTGAAAACATTTGATGAGACAGCGTAAACCCACCATGACATAGAACACTGGCTGTGGTTTTTAAATGTGACAGATCCTTTATTTAAAAAAAAATAAAACAAACTACATGCATGACCAGCTGAATTTAAACATCAACCGATTCACAAAAACACTTGTAGCGGGGAAATTAAAAATGCTGGCTTACCAAACTGGCGAAAACAAATGTTTTTGCCGTCTTAAACCCCGTCATGAAAATCTGTCTAATTTCTTGTGTGGTATGTGCAGATAACTGCAAAATATTTAGAGAATATGGTCTCTTACTGGTTTAAACTGGTTCAGCGGAGTCAGTATCAGTTAGCTCTGCACTGTTTGTATTAGGGGCTGTGTCCAGCAAAGTGCTTTTTTGCCTAATGATAATGCCAGGCACTCCTCTGAAAACTTCCAGCGAAAAATACTTGAGAGCACTTTCAAGGTGCTGCATATTTTCAGCTGAGATGACTTAGTTGCTACGATACAGAACATCTACTTTAGCTGACTGCTGCTGATCTGGTGGACCCACGGTGAATGAACTGTTCTCTTCTAGGCCTTTTTATTTATCATCAATATTGTTGTAGACATGGTTACTCACAGCAGCAGTATTCACTTCTCATCCATTGTTGTTTAGATGTTTTCCAGCATGTATGCAACTAGTATGAAAAGATTGGTCTATGTGGCATCTGACCTGATCATTTTTGACAGGGTAGAAAGTGATGACCACAGCAGTCTACCCCAAAGCGTACATCTTTCAAGACCTGGCAACCAGGAAAACACGTTGAGCACAGAGCTTGCCACAGATGCTCAGCGCCCCATCACATTACTGGCATTTTTACACAGAATCAATGCGTGCTGCTCCTATTCCAAGAATTACAAAGTGAGGTAACCATGCTTGCCTCAAGAACAATACTTTGGTGGACACACCCTCTTAACTTTGAAATTACCGTAATTTTTGGCACCTAACATGTCCCAAAGTGTTTCATGGAAGAAGCAGGCCACCTCCCTACTGTGCTGAAAATAGAGAAAGCTACTTGACTAACTTTCTAAGTAATGAGTTCTCATACCTCCCATTTCAACTCTCTTCTTGATGAAGTCTCTCACTCTGATGTCCCTGAAAGAAAAACACTGTTATGAGAAACAGCTGAGTACAGTAAGTGCATTGCCGCATTTAATGTTATTTGTCTGATATCAGTGAATGCCTATGTATGCCTTCACTTTGCAGCACTGCAGAGCCTTTTCTAACCGAGAAAGGATCGCTCCGGGTTACACATAACCTAATTGCTGATGACTACAGTAACCGGGACTCAACTAGACACAAGTTTACGGTTTGTTGTTTATAATGTAGTCTGTAGATATAGTCCCTTAATTTGACTCGTAATTTTTCAATTAATTCGCAGGCAGGATGCATCTAATAAGCTTTAAAAAAAAAAAAAAAATAGCGCGGCTTTCATTATCAGACTCCTGAGCCTCAATACTGGCTGCACATTTCCAGGCTAACACCCCTAAACTTGTTCGCTTTAGCTCGACTGTTGGCAGGTAATGTTAGATTGCATTGTTTACCTAAAATAACATTTTATCTGATTATCACACAACATCGTTACTTTGGAGTCCAACTTTTCTTCCAAACGATAATGCAGCAAAGTTTCTCCCCTCCCAAAACCAACCATGCGAGCACTAACGCTATGCTAGCAAATTTAGCATTTATTACCGCGAAACGGTTTAAAAGAGAATAAATCAAGCAGGACATCGGCATACTAGCTAAATTCACAAGAAAACCGTGTGGACGACCGGGACTACATACTTATATAGAATATAGCTCACCCTTTTGCAGCTAAAATTCAACAAAGATGCTGGCAAACAGATTTCACGCCACTCGTTTAAGCAGCAGGCCAAGCTTGTTAGCTTACCAACGCCTCGAGTAAAACGGAAGAGAGGTGAAGAAAAAAAAAAAAAAAAAAGCTCGCTCTTCTTCTGCGTGTGTAAAACGACGTTAAGCCTATATACTGCCACCTACTGCATTACAGTGGAAAGTCCGCCACAATACTCCAAACTGGCTACAGTGTGTCATGCTCACCAAGTTCTGGTAACAGAAAATTTTAACCAGAGAAAGCTTAGAAAGAGTTCATGTGGTTACTTTTTAATTAATTTACTTTTTAATTTTTTATAAACCAGGGTCTTTCTGCTGCACCATCACGTCATCTGCATTTGAATTATTTAATATTATTGTAAAATTAGTTAATTTATAGTAAAGGCATTATCGAGTTAATGTAAACCAAGCTGCTATTACACTGAGTAAAACTTCATAATCCTTCTAATCCTGCTTTGGCTGTAGGTAAACCCATGCCTGCCCTGAGCCTTTTTAATTTACATCTACACTGTTATAATGATACCCATAGGCAAAGCAAAGTAATTTCTTTTGTTTATTTATGAGTAAGTAAAGTAAAATGAACAGCCATAACTGTATTATAAAGAAAAGGGGATTCAAGCTGAACTACCAAACCTATAGCCTAACTGTACATGTACACTCTATGCAGTATGTACCCTGTTTAATGTGGTAACACGTCTTTTTGAAATAATGCAAGTAAAAAAAAAAAAGTGTTATAACTGTGGAGAAAGGCAGTGGGTTTTCTGGGCAGATGTCATCCTCCTGCTTCTGTCCTCTTACTGATGCTTTTCATTTCAGACCATATCTGTGCTTACAAGGTTGAAGATTTTCTTAACATCTGTTCTTGTCCCTGTGTCCTCCGGCCTTGTGCGTAATCTTTTTCAGATATTTACTGCAATACTAGATTTCCCCTGTGTGAACACATAAGGCTCTTCAGCCTGAAAAAAACCCAACAACAACAAAAATCATCATCCTTTCTTCCTCTATGTCAAGCTAACCTTTGTAAAGACAGAATGTCAAGATGTCCATATTATTGTGACATTTTAGGCTCCATCTCCTTGTGGAAAAAAAACAAAAAACTTTAAAGTTGTTCAACAGAAACACAGATACAACTGAAAACAGTTTGTCAAAAATGTTTAAATAAAAGTACAAATCCTATTGGAGGCACTGCAATAAATATGCACAGGCCATGTTTTCACATAAGCATTAGGACCCCTAGAAAGCTCATAAGCACATTTACTCAAGAATAAAAGGCTATAATACTTTACTGTTCAGTATTTTCCATTTTATTCTGCATGATACTTCTACTCTGCTCTAATCTATCAAAAAGAAACATTGTTTCCTTCAAACTCTTGAAGGCCCAGTAATGTACCACTCTTTAGAGATAATTCAAAGTTGTGAAACAGGTCTTGTTTTCCCCCTTTTCAAGCATCTCACAAACCCTCAGGCTTTGTCAGTACCCTGACCCTTTGACTGACCCCAGATCAAAAAAAATTAACTGCATACAGAGAAAACAAATTAAGGTTTGGCTGCAGATATGCAATCACTATTATGATAAGGAAACACAGACCCAAGCAAGAGGCATATTGTCTCCACCGTGAGAAAATTCACTGCAAAAAAAAAGATATAATGTCTTCTATGTTCTGTGACACGAAACACAAACTTTGCTCAGTTTGACCTTAAGAAGATAAAACGGAAGAAAAACAGCTGCCTGCCATTTAGTAGTTACATAGGAACACAAGTAAATCAACAGACATGGTTATTGCTCAATGCATGCAACCTCTTAAAAGTGCACAGGTGGATGGGTAAATAATGTATGTACACTTCCCTTATGGAGGCACATTCAAAACGTAGTGTTGATCAAGGGGACGAGTTCTGTAACAAAAGTCTTTGTGCATCTCTCACCATGAGCCTTACCTCATGTCACAAAGTCACACAGGCAAAGAAAGATTAGGATGTCATGAATAGGGAACTCTGTTTTGCCTGTTATACAATTGTGCGTGTAGCCATATATGTAATCTTTAATTTGACACATTTTGGATTCCCTAATATTTCAGTTAAACTTGTTTGAAGCATTCTGATTTGTATCTCGCTCTGCCACAGTCGTGTTAGTCTTGTTTGTAATAGCTGCATTGTGATGTAACCATCTAATATGCCTAGATAAAGCTGTTTGGATTCCAATTAGTTTTGGGGCAATTAGTCAAATGCATGTCGTGCTTTTTGTTAATGATTGCCTGACATGACAGGGTAAATTGCTGCATGCTAAACTTCTCAGTAACTGATACCACATAAGATAATTAAGAATAATAACCCTTATTACCACAAGTTTGTTGTCACTGACATAATTTCATCACAATTTGGAGTCCCACAAACCTTTTAGCTGTATGTGGAATAATTATAAACAATTTGTCATCCATTTAATTGTTTGCTGCCCGACCTCTTCAAACCCCATCAAGTAAGAAAGAGCTTAAAGCAGTGATACCCTTTCCCCACAAACTCTGCTTACAATCTAAGAAAAGTCTTCAGGTGATTTGAAATGATTTCAAAAATTTTCTCCAGGGCTCCGAACAAAGCATTAATTTCCTGTTTTTCTTTTAATTGGAAACAAACAATAACCGAAAAAAAAAAAAAAAAAAAGTTAAAATGAATTGATGTTTCTTTCAGTTCAGTAACATAAAGTGACAAATGTCAAACGTAACATAAAGCACACCAAAACTGAACTATGTCGGCAATAAAATAAAATACAGCCATTTAAGGTTTTGTGTTGACAAGATGAAAAAAACAAAAGGACTCCCATTATTCACTGCCCCATTTCTCAGACATTTATTTAGGGTCTTTGACAAACACAACAGTAAAGAACGCTTGCTTGGGCGGGGGGGGGGGGGGGGGGCAAAAGTTCAGGAATAAAAGGGATCACTCAAGAGATTACTCCCATGTACGTAACACAGATGCCTAGAACACAAACAAAGAGCATTATGTTGCTCAGCCTTCAGCTGCAGCGCGCATGTTTGTGTGAGAGCAAGTGCTTTTTTAACCTTGTCTCTCACATTTGCCTTTTGCTTCACCAAATGAAGCATTAAGCTGTCTTTGTTTTTCAGTGCATATGTTCCCCCCGCTGCTATAGGATTCTCCTTGTAGCTATTTAAATGAATCATATCTTTCTTTTTTTTTTCTTTTTTTTTTTGAAGCATCCACTCAGCGCAGTGTTTTTCAATCAGATTAGTACAGCACATTCTGTTCTGTTTCACTTCCTGATGACTGTGCAGCCCGTATCCCTGAATGAACTCACCCGCGTGCTTCTGGTTACACCAAGATTCTCATTCAGACAAATGGATTCTTGCAACAGGCTGTCAGATTTTTGTTCTTTATACAGTATTTAGTTAATCTGTTAGGCAGCTATTGCATCTGCTGCGCATTGGTTTGTTTTTAACAAAAATGAAATAAAAAGTGTCCTAGCAGGTAAGTAGCAGTAAGAGGCCCAAAAAAGCTCTAAATATAAGTGATGACTGTTTGTATGTCTCCATTATATTTATATAAAACAGCCACAGACCACTGATGTAACCTTTAACCATCTAATTTTCTGTCTTTTTCTTTTTTCACCAGGCTGGTGCTTTCACCAGAACAAAAAAGGGATGTTCTTGATGTTTCAGGAAGGAAAACAACATCTCAAGCCATGTGTCACTAAATCTATTCATGCATCTCAGTTCAGCCAAAGCAAGTTTAGGTCATTTTGACCTTCATTTAAGCATTACAGTGTAGGGGAGTAAAAAAAGAAAAGAAAAGAAAAAAAAAAAAGACAGGCAAAGCTACCAGGAGACCACGGTTCATCAGTTTAGGCAAAATAAACACATAAACAAACCTTTGTCTGTGCTGGAGTTAACCATCCCTACATGATGTTCTGTTTTAAATAATGAATACCTTTATTTTAATGGTTTCATGTGGGCGGTGACACATAGTGAGGTTGTGTTTTTACAGCACACGACCACATCTTTCTGTTTTTGTGCTGTTTTTTTTTTTTTTGTTGTTGTTTGTTTGCTTGCTTTTTTTTTTAAAAAATATGAATAACATGTTCTGAAACACATGTGTGAAACCTACTTTCTGCTGATAACTAGATGCTCAGAAGATTACTTATCCGCCTGACAACATCTCTGTTGGGTTTGCAGAGTCAGGTTCACTTGTGTTATGTCACCTATATAATTAACAGGATCATCATGTTCCCTCTCAATAGCTGCCTGCTGTCTGCCAGCAGTGTGGTCAGACAGTGTCCTTACCACCTCTAATGGTGGGATTCATCCACTAGAGAGAAGAGGCAGTGTTAACTCTTTCAGCATCACAGTTCAATAAAGAAAAGTTTTCTCTCACATGAGCAAATCTTGGTTAACTTCGCATTAAAGATGCAGTCACACCAATAATTTTAGGCCATATATATTTTTTTAAGTTTTTAATCCAAAAAATGTGACAAACATAAACACATGACGCAGCCATAAAGCATGCCATATTTGTAAGCACTGTTTATTGGCACATTGATGCCAGCATCCTTGACTGCAAAAGCACAAAAGCAAAGCCATAAAAACATTTTGTGGCTAAGGATTTTGGCTGCTCTTGCACAGGCCAATGCAAATGCTTCAGTTAAAAAATCAGAGAGATGTGAAAAATACCTCAAGATATTAACTCTGGATGTGATAATAAGCAAAATGCTCCTTTTAATCACATCACAAGCATATAAATGTCATAAAGGCAGGGCTGTTTGAACACATGTTTTTATCAGTATGCAGAGCGTGAGTCTGGGGTTTCCACACGGGGAGAGCTACAGGCCTCCTTAGGAATTGTAGTTAAACTATATTTGAATACGTCTCCTATGCAGAAGAACATGAAAGTGATTAGTTTGATTGTGCAACATAAATCAGCTTCTGGGAGTTTTTCTCCATATAATCTACATTATCATATTTTAATATAATATTCTGCGTTGTGTTGCACTCTCTCATTTTCATCTCTTTTGGTCCCTGTGTGTTTAGTACTTTAGTACACCACTATTTCAGCTTCTTTTATATTTCAGGTGAAAAGTGTCTCTTGCTGATAACTGTAATCTCATTTGACCAGAATAAAATTTGACTTGCAAGGCAGCCTTCATAAAATGCAAAGCATTTCATGCTCACCTGCACCTGGTCTGCTACTTTAAGTTGTCATGTGACATTATCCTTCACAGTGAGTGCTTTTATTTTCAGTGCTTTATATCTTAGTGTTAGGTATGGAAGATGTAATTAATCAACATGACTGTAGTAACTAAAATAAAGTTACAATTTTGAAAATTCACTCATTTTTATTTATCATTTGTATTTACAGGTTAATGATGACTCTTAAAATATAATACATTTATAGTAATTACAGACAGGAAATGTGTCATTACATTATAGATGGCAGATTTTAGGTTTTCACTTTAATGAAACTTTGAACACTTTAAGGGAAACTGTACCTCACAGTGAGTACTTTTACTTTGGTAATTTACAGTAATGCTGTAGTAAAAATATTAGGCTACAGTAACAGTTTAGGCAGTTTAAACACACTTGTGCTCCAGCGAGCATCCACATCAATAACATCAAAGCAAACTATTGAATGCTTCACTATAAAATATCAGAACTATTGTATTTGAAGGTTAATGTTTGTTTTACAGGACAACACATGGTTACACATATTTACCACCTGTCCTTGGTTTATTACTTTTACTTATCATTCAGCACTTTGGTAGGGACTGCCCTTATGTTCCTTCACACTGAGTACTTCTACTTTTAATAATGACTGGTATTTTTATGACAGGCTATATGGGTAAAGACAGGCTGTGGCCTTTATTTATAGTACCTTAAAATTACAAAGGTTTGACTTGCAAAACAAGAGTTAATAAAATATTATGCATTAAATGTCCCACCACTAGAATCACATACAAAACCACCTGAACTGTGATTATACATTTAAACTGACATCTAAAACACTGACAGAGCCTTTCACTGTAAGTACTCCAATATTTACTTGTACTCTGATAATGGTAAGATTTAAAATAAAAATGCAATTAGGCTAAGGCAAGAAGTTGTTTAAGTATCTTAAGTTACTGTCTTGGCAGCAAAACAGCTGTCGCCAAGATCTTAATTGCAAAGTTAGATAAAACAAATAATCAACTTTTATTATTTTATTTTATTTTCATATTTAACTTGGTAAAGTGATATTTCTCCCCCCCTTAAACATCTTCATACTTTGGTGCAAAACTGTAAACGCCACAGTAATGTAAACACAGACTGTTTGGGAAAAGATGACAAATTATCTCCACCCAGTAAAAATGGCCAAAATGGAAAATTACCGCCAGGCATTCATAAAAGAAACAATTAAAAAAAAAAATAGCCATGCATACGCTTTTTGTCGAAATCCTTACCCTGTAATAAGTTACAGAAAACTGTCCTTTAGCCATAAAAGTATCCGATAAGCAAAGACGCTACTTTTTTTTTTTAAAGTCTACAGAAACAGTAGACTAATCCGCCTCACAGCGCGCCTTATCGGGCAGTGAGGTGTGCTTTTACTTCGGTGATTACACATCTTGGTCTGTGTTTGCAGGCGGGCTACACAAGCACTGTTGATGATACGTGTTGTCAGCTGAGCGGAGAGGACAGCCTGCTGCGGTACAGGCTGTTCCCGGCCTGGCTGTCTCGGCACGGAACGGGTTACAGGTCAGGGTGTCTATTGGAACACAGTGTTCTCATCAGCAGCGGCAGCGGTACAGCTACAGTACAGCCGGAACATTGTGTTACTTTGTGGCTGCTTTCCAAGACCTGCCCTTAATTTTACTCTAAACGCCCTCCCACAACTCTACTCGTTTCTACTCCCCCCTCTCTCTTTCTCCCTGTTCCTCTCTGCCTCACTACCTCCCCGGTGTCATTTTGAAGTCTGAGCTCCATGTGGCTACAACTACACCGGCACGTTTATCGTCAGCGGAGAGGACGGGGAGAAAAGAGGGGAGGGATAACTATTGACTAAAAGAGCGCTGCCTGCCTAATAACCACATGGGCAGAACATTTAGTGCCATGGATGTGAGACGAGAAGGGCGGGCTTGAATTAGGTGAAAGAGACGCGGTTTAGAATTTACCGGCCGATTCTTGGAAGAAATTATTATTAACGGATCCCAAGAAAATGTAAGTGAGTTTATTTACCCCTCTTTATTCTGCTGCTGACAGACTTAATTAAGGAGCTAATTGAGGCATGTTCATGCCTGGCTGAGTTAATTGACACTTGTGATACATGAAGGTTTAGGATGAAGGTTTAGCTTTCATTGTATTTAGAGACTGCTTTACATACATACATATATACATATACACACACACATATATATATATATGAGAGAGAGAGAGAGAGAGAAGCAAAACAAAACGTATGTCTCAGAATTGATGCTAAATTTGTCATATGTGAGGTTACAGTTGTATCCCACTGTGCCCTAGAAAATAAGGGCTGATAAGGCAGTGTGTGTGTGTGTGTGGGGGGGGGGTTAATAGGTGAAAGTGTGTGTGTGAATGTAGCACTTAGCTGTGGGTCCCTGCGGAGGATGAAGACAACAGTTTATATCCAGAGTCCATGTAAGCCTAGGTATACCGTCATAAATTACAGATTGTGTAACTGTTTCTGAGAATTATAACATGGCTTGTGCGTTTATTCTGGAGCACTTGTACATTACAGGATATGATGGTGGCCCCTTGAATAACTTCAAATGCACGGCTGTTACCGTAGGTGTAGTTAGATTTCAGGCAGAGGTGGCCTTCTAAAAATGAGGCTGAGGCTATCTCCCAGAGATGAATCAAACTGCCTCAGGGGAGATATTGAATAAAGATAAACTGGTTCTTGCCTTAGAAAGCACCGAAAGTAATGTCATTAAAGGGGGTTCAAGGTCTTTGTCACCTTCCACCAGAAAAAAAAGTTCAAATTAAAGGGTTTGCAGTGGCATATTTCACTTTAAACTAAAAATTTGCAAGCATTCAGCTTTAAATTAAACTCTACACGCTTTTCCTGCATCATTTTTGAAAACCTACAAAGGGGATGTTAGGTGAAAAGAAAAATATTCCCTTATGTCAGGCAGTGCTTTGGTTCAGGATGTCAGTCAGCCATACACAGTGTGTACTCACACGTTCACATATTAAATTGCGAACTACGCATGTGAGACAAAATGTACAGATAGGCTGAAGTGTGTGTCTTTGCCTTTGTGCTTGGTTCCTGCATTCCTCTGCAAAGTAGCTGAGTAAAGGTACATGTAGTCCACATTCCACCATCCCCGTGCTGTAAATGTTTGCACACTGTTCCTCTTTACATTGTTTAATAGTTGGATGTTTAACATAAAGAAAAAAGCAAAATAAAATAAAATGGTAAAGTTGATAGAACATGTAACTTTTACTTGAAATTACATTATTAAAGATTCTCCCTGTTTACCCACTTGTTTTATGACTATTTAAATCATAATGTTAATCTAATTGAAAATGTAGGCTTTGTTTGACTCATTTAAATGAGCTTGTTTTGGTTTAAAAATTGAAACTGGGCTGTACGTGAGGGGGTCTCAAATTGGTGAACACCGTCAGGCTTTGCCAGCAGGGGAACTATGAAGAGAAGGAACATTGTGTTCAGACACACAAATGCACACACACATGCACGAGTTACATCTAAAATGAAATCCATCAAATATCAAAGACACAAGACAAGATGCTGCTAATGAGGGATGGACAGTTTGTGCTTAGCACAAACACTTTGAGGGAGACCCAAAACTGCAGAACCAGAATAAACAGTGCAGATGTCAGTAATACAGATCTTTATGGTTTCACCCTGTGGCTTGATGCACATGGGCTGCACCATAGTTTCTTAAGATCTCATTTAGATTGAGGTCAAGAATATTTCTTTACCGGTATTCAGCACACTGGACGTGTTGCTTATTGATGAGACTCGGACCAAACGCTGTTACTTAATGTTAGTCTTTGCAGGCTCTTTGTTGCCACAGCAGACCATAGGGCAACCGATGGAAAAATCCAGAAAACTGATGCAGGGTGAGAGAGCTGCCGCCCCTCTTTTGTAAAACAGTATGTCCCCGAAGAAAGGTTATTGCCACAAATCATATATGTGGAAATTTTAAAGCTATTGTTTGATCAGCAGCTGTATTCTTGTCACTGTTCCCCTCACATTACTCTCCAGGGGCACTACCCTGTAATTTGACTATTCGAAACAGTCTGTGTAGACAGTGCTACCTAAACTTGGGAAAAAAAATTATGGTGCAATACAATAAGATTTATGATTGTGACATCAGTAAGATAATCTCTTATCTTCAACATGTCCCCTTAATAAAAACAGATGATACAAAATATCGCCTTTATATAAAATCCCCTTTCTATCAGCTTCCGAGGATACAGCATCAAATACAAGTAGTTGAAGTCAAGTCATTTTTTTTTTGCTTATTCTAAAATGAATTTGTTTACTTTTGCTTGTCAGTGGGGGAAAAAAAATACAAATTTCACATAAATTGCACAATGCATCATTCTGCTGCTGTAGAATTCTTCCTTTTAAAAAAATGACCTTAATTATGTTCAGATGAAGTATAAAGCCATGAGTCCAAATTGGCTTGATATCAATAGGCCATTTTAGCTTGAAATTGTTTACTTCTTCGTAAAAAAAAAAACATTTTAAAGGAAGCATTTTACAAAAAATGCTTCCTTTGTGTGCTGTGGTGAGCCTGGACAAAAGAAGAGCACCCCGACAGTCCCCCAACTCTCCTGCATACGCTCATAAAAATCGATTTATAACTGCATTAGTCAGTTTGCTCGGTAACACGTTCAAATGTATTAAAAGGACTGCAACAAATAAATAACTCAGTAAGACTTTACTCTGTTCGACATCCTCACATTCAAAAACAGCTGGCATTCTTTGTATGTGGGGCCCCTTCAGTTTAAGTGCGGGCCCCACTGAGGCAATGGTTGTATACTGTGTAGTGCCGTTGCAGGAGGACATGTACTCAACACTTCTTATTCTTTGACTCTACCTAAGTAGCTTCGCATGATTCACAGTTCCTTATTTATATCCTTATAGTGGGGACCTTGGTGCACCTCCTATGTTCAACCACTGTGATGACCGTATAACAGATGTCGTACAAAGCTGGAGCTTTTGGCATTTTACAGGAATTACTTGTACATATGCTGACCTCATTCTTTGAATGTAACATGAAAGGAAAAGCATCATAGGTCCTCTTTAAGGGGGTTTATAGTTATCACTGCAAAATGTGGCAGCGTGAGAGGCCAATAGAGACTCCTCTTTATGGTAGAAGGCCAAAGGGTGTTTGCTTAGTTTGCGCCTCTGGACAGTTCGCTTCTGAGTGTGGTAAATCTTTGAGAAGCCAAAAAAAAAGTGCTAGCCTTAGTAGCATCCCTAGCACCACGATATATGAAAAAGTGCTAATATCTCAGCAGCTGCATATGATAACAATCACCAAATACTGTTTGCCAACATGCTTAACATAGCTACGCAGCTTTTTTTCAAACAATGTCAGCATTATTGTGCCAGGGGAGACAGTAGTTGTGTGTACTGGAGAAACAGCATGAAGACAATGATTGCTGCTCTGATGAGAGAAGCAGCATTTAGCAGTTGTAACACCAACATGTCATTACAGTTTTTATTGGTCTGGCAAAGCTGCTGTTTTTTTTATTGCCAGCAAACCTTTCTTCAGGCTATATTAAGTGCTTTAGCTTCAGAAACATTTTCTTAACAACAGGTTTACAGGTATTTGTAATTTGCTATCTTTATACATTCAGATTAAGGCAGGGGACTTGTTTGAGAGTGGTGGCTTCTTTTGTTGAAACTGTTTTTGTCCACATCCAGATTACTTTGGCATGAATAAACTGAAGCTTTGTTACTATTGTTGTTGTATTGTCTCCAGTTTAAAACATTTCAAATAATCCATAAATGGTTTGGGTAGATGTCAGTGTTTGTGCTGGCAGCAAAATCCCCCAAATTCAAAAGACACATAGTTGTATGAAATTTTTACACCAACAATGATGCAGGTTAAATGATTCAGAAGAGACAAAGTTGGAGCTGCAGAGAAAGACAGACAGTATGGAGTCTCATATTGTGATATTTTATCTGTGTATCACCCAAGAGCATTGATCAAATTCAAGACTTTTACCTTTGTCATCATAAACACCGGGGAGATAATGTGGCTCTGTTTAGGATGGTGCAGCTTTAGCGGTGCAGTGTGCTTGCTCCCTTTGCATGCGAGGCTTTTAGATTGAAGACTCTACTAAGTTAAAAAGGCTCATTAAAAAAATAAACAGTGAAAATATGCGAATGAGGTTTTGCGGAATTCATTTTGGTGTCCAATAAAAATCCAGATGTCATTTATATATTTTCCAAGAGCATACGAAGGCCGTTAAGTAATAGTCTTGGACATACACACTCCCTACTCTGCGAGTGCTCTGTGTACTCTACAAGTACAGCGTGTGTTACAAAATAAAATGAGTGAAGTGAGCGACACGCTGTTCTCTTTCACTTAGATTTACAGTTATGTAATTACTTCATCTGTGGGGGGAATCAGAAAAGGTGCGATAGCCTACAAATGTGTTCCTTATACAGCTGGGATCAATGCTGATGTGGATTTTGCCAGCAGTAACTGTAAATATATTGTACAAGACACTGATTTAGAACACATGTCCGTAAATAGCTTCAAGTTATATAAGGTGGAGGAAAAAGTCACATTCACTGGGTGGATTATGGAGATCACTTTGATATTTTTATCCTATATTGTGATTTTCTAGCTCTGCTCCACAAATTTGACTTATATCATGTGTCATTTTCCCATTTAAGCATGAGACAGAAGGACATTTAATGATCAGCAGTCAGATAGCTAACATGTAGGCTTGTGTGTTTGTGTCTTTGGCAGCGTTCGATTTCCCACACGCAGAAATGACAACTGATCAGGATTTGCCCATGGATCACCAGTCAGCAACAGCCGTGTTTGCTGCAAAGGGCATTGATGTAACACCCAATAAAGACCAAGGCGTTATCAAGGTATTTACAGTACTGTCATGTGATTGTTGACATTCATGCACAAGTAGGACTCCTTGTTCCACCATATGACATGTAATGTCGTCTTTTTTATCTGTTCCCATTTGGATCTTGCCGTTGTTATCGCTTTTATTTTCTTTGTCAAATGGTGAGTTTTTATAGTTGAAGCAGAAACGTGTCTGTCTTTTTGCAGGTTATAAAGTGTCCGGGGACAGATGGAGACTGGCCCATGATTGGGGACAGAGTAACAGTCCACTACACTGGGAAACTCCTCACTGGGAAGAAATTTGACTGTAGTCGAGAGCGCAAGGAACCTTTTTGTTTCAATGTGGGCAAAGGTAGGCGACGTGACATAATTAAAGGTATATACAGTGCTGTGCAAATGTCTTGAGCTCCTCCTCATTTCTTTATATTTTGCTTCTAAGGAGCCAAACTTACTTGTAATTTTTAAGTGTTCTTGAGCACTAGTTCTCCAGGCTTTCTGAAAGCTGCTGTTTCACTCATTTCCAGTCCAGTCCTCGTACCTACCATTTTCAGAGGAAGGCTTTTTTGTTTTTTAAGCCACTGACCTGTGAATCATTCGCGCATAAAAAGGCACCTAACTCAAGGTATGAACCAGTGTTGTCTCTACAGATAGCAGACAACTTAGCAAAGAACCGGGTTTAAATTGTATCTTTTAGGCATTTTGTTACAAGCAGCATGTCACAAAGACATTCAGTTCCTTCCTATTTCTTTAACCGAATCTATAAAAAATGTCAATGATAACACAGTTTGGCAAGCATAAAATAGTATTTTTGCACCAACAAGGCAATTCCCAAAGCGAAAAAAAATTTGGCATGTCTCAGCATAGTGTGCAGTGTGTTTGAGGAAAGAAACTGGAAAAGTAGATGACAAAAGAGGAAGTGGCAGGCATAGAAAACGACAGCAGATGAGCATCATCTGAAAGTCACGTCCTTAAGAACTAAGAAAGATTCCAGCAAAGACCTGACACAGGACCCAAGGGATGCATCTGGCCCTTCAGTTGATCCATCTACTGTTTACTGAGGCCTCAATAGAAATGGTCTCAGTGGAAGGGTGGCTGTCAAGAAGTCACTCTTAAGGAAGGGAACCAGGGAGAAAAGGTTGAGCTTGCAAACTTACACAAGAACTGGACTGAAAATCAGTGGCAACAGGTCTTGTGGAGTGATAAATCCAAATCAGAAATTTCAAAATTATTAAAAGAGTGTAGGATCATCTTGACAGAGAACAGAAGAAGAGTGAAAAAGCTTTGAGAGAGCTTTGAATGTCATTCGAAAAGCCTGGAGAACTATTCCTGAAGACTCCTTGAAGAAATGACAAGAAAGCTGTCTAAGAGATTTCAGGCTGTGTTGAAGAATAAAGGTGCTCATACTAAATATTGACTTTGAAGCTTGTTAGAATTGCTCAAATTCTATGTTTGCCTTATATGCATACCATATATGTGTGTGTGTGTGTGTGTGTGTGTGTGTGTGTGTGTGTGTGTGTGTGTGTTTCAACAAATCCCTAAAGAAATGAGGGGTGGCTCAAGACTAACACAGGATTGTATATTTAAGAGAAAAATATACACACACACACACACTCTTGCTTGGACTGTATATGAATATATACAGTCCAAGCATGTCAGTTTGGGCTGCTAGTTTGATGCCTCAAGTTTGATATTTTTTGCTATCGCTAGGTAATTTTATTTGGAAGCGTTAGTTGATGAGTTATATTGAGAGCTAGTGCTTGTGCTTGCTAACCAGCTTGGTTAGAAAGCACTGTTTTAATTTATTCTGCTATTACGTGGAATGCTAACTTTGGCTGGAGAAAAACAGTCTTCAAACAAAATGTCATCAGTTGAACAGCAGACTCCTAAGAGTGTCTTTTAGTACAACTGAAAGTGGCTTTGTTCCTAATAATACATACGTTTAAGCCTTAATACAATTTAAATGGGTGAGTTGTTAAAAAAATTGACTTGAGCCTTAGGTGACATTTGAGTTTTAAGCATTTCTGTGTTGGCTTAATTTTTCAAGACTGGATGTGGGCGCTTGGCTGGGACTTTCAGATATAACTCTCTTCACTCATGTTTGTTTAATTTCATCAGATTGGATTACCTAAGCATTAGGTATGGAATGAGAAGAAAAATGCTGGGCTCGCTGTGTCTGGCAAAAACAAAATCAGCCTATCAGCACTTGTAACTTCATCATGCTTGGATTTTTCTACTTATTAAACAAAAACAGAAATATTATTCATTAGTAAGTTTTAACGATGCTGGCAAGTGGATTTTACTTTGGACAGAGACAAGCAGTTCAGTCTTTAAGCTAAGCTAGTTATTTTATATTTACAAATATGACTGTGATGTCAATGTTTTCATCTATTTCACAGCAAAAAAGTGATCAGTTTGAAATGTGCGCAGGGAAAAACATTCCTTTGTGTAGCTGAATGATGTAATATAACCTTTGAACCAGTTGAACGAACAACAAACTATTTTCTCATTGTTTAAATATTCTTGATCCACTCACAGGACAGGTCCTCCGGGCCTGGGACATTGGTGTGTTGTCCATGCAGAGAGGGGAGGCGTGCACACTGCTGTGTAAACCCGACTATGCTTATGGGGCTGCTGGAAATCCCGACAAAATTCCTCCCAGCTCTTTGGTAGTATTTGAGGTAGGCATGTCGTGTTAGTGCTGTCATTTGTGCGATGCATTAATCCAGCCTCACAGTGAGGGACTTTGATAATTTAGGAGTGTGTCTCTGCAGATGGAACTCGCTGGTCATAAAATTAACTGGCTTGTCTATTTTAATCCCCCTCAGTCATACAGCCAGCATAGTTTCAAATGCCACTCTTACCAGTGTGTTTGGAGCTCAGTGGGAGTACAATTCAGATCTTCTCTTTGCTGAATAATCAGTGATAATTATAATTAAGCTTTGTTGAAAATGAAAACAGATTTAGCCGTGTGCTCTGCTTTTCACATCAACCCCATTAAATGCAATATATTCTGGCAGTAGGCACATCAGATGCTGGTGTTGGTATTGTTTCATGTTTTCATTTCCTGTGCACATGTCTGGTTTCCATGCGCACAGGTTTTGAGACTACTAGGACATCATACTTAGCCACAAATTTCACAGAACTTTAATTTGAATTCCAGCCAGACATCAACAGAGTTTTGGGTGTACATATACAGTATAGTTAGTTAGCATGAAATTGTTTTAATACAAAAATGCATCAGCATTTTTATTTTTACAGTCATACTAAAAAAGTGGAAAATACTTTTTCCCAACCTTAAAGCTCCCTACTGTGAAATAAAAGAGATAAAACTGATGTTTTTCATAAATGAGAGATGGGTTTTCTTAGCTGGCCTGTTAGTGGTGTGATGCATGCAAACAGCATGTGTCTGGATACACAATGTACTTGCACTGTATCTCCTTATTATTTTCTTCATAAATCATTTCTTTCTTTTATTTTCGTTGATAACTCCTACTTGTCTTTAGTTATGTATTTATTCTCCTCCCACACCTACTGAAAGTTCTGCAGTGCTATAATTTTGTACTTCGCCTTGTATCACCATTTGTTAGTACAGTGATGCATGCATACATGTTCACACAGATGGAGCTAATCAAGTTTGAAGGTGAGGTACTTACAGGAGATGGTGGGATTGTGAGAAGAATAAAGGTCAAAGGGGATGGTTACGCTAATCCCAACGATGGAGCAACTGTTGATGGTAACAAAGTTATTTGTGTCTTCATTAATAATTGTTATTGTGCCAGACTGACTAAGGACCTGTACAGTAAATGATGACATCATGGATTAAACCGTGCCCTGCATCTCACAGTGCACCTGGAGGGAAGGTGTGGTGACCGACTGTTTGACTGCAGGGACGTCAGCTTTATTGTTGGTCAGGCTGAAGATAAAGGTGTTCCTCTGGGAGTGGACCAAGCCATGGACAAGATGCAGAAAGGAGAGTGCTGTTTACTTTACTTAAAACCAAAGTAAGTTCCTAACAAATCATAAAATGTAACATCATGTCATTTTGCTGATGAAATTACAGTGACTCATTATTCTTGTGGCATTTGTTTATTATTGTCTGAGGAACTTTTTATTTGTGCTGAATTGTAGGATTCTTGTCAGATGATTACAATTTTCATTTAGTTATTTTCTTTTCATTTTTTGTTTAATAAATATCAAGACCTCCTGTTCCCACTGTAAATAAAACTTCTTTACATTTAATTTTATTTGTGAATTCTGCATAATTTAAAATCAGAAGCATAGGCCAGATAACATTATATCATTCCCCAAATAAAAACAAAACAAAACAAACAAAAAAAAGCCCTGAATAAACCATATTATATCATTTCCTTAACCTGCCCACACCAACCATCCCCATCAGTCCTTCAGGCAAAAGTAAAACAGCATAATAGTGGTAAATACTAGGAAAACAGTAAAAACTGAGTTAATGCAAGCGACTAATAAACTAACAAAGGAATAGAAAATATTTTCTTTATATCTGAGTTAGAGCTATCTATTCCTGCAGATGTAATTCTGTCTTTATTTTTAAGAGGCTCTGATTCCTTTAATGCAACAGTTTTATGTTATACTATAAAGGCTACATGCTGTTACATACTACATTCACTTTCATGGTTTATTTAAGCTTTTCCATTAAAGAGCTATACACCATTTTGTTAGCAAAGTACACACATCAGCGTGTATCCTGTGTCCAGACACAACTTTAGTAAAAGCATCCGTCAAACGATGCCATCCAGAAATGACATCATTTAAAAATTCAGAATTATAAAAAGTTAAAGAAAGCTCCTTTTACATCATTTCAGAGGGTTTGGATATTTACAAGAAATGTTTGACAGTTATAGCATGTGTGCAATTTTCAGCAGCAGTTTCAGTTTATGCCACAAATTGAAGTTTGAATGTCAAATGGTTTGAGTCGACTGTTGACAGATATGTTGGTATGCAGAAATGGCATGTTTCAAAATAATGATTATTGTTCTTTATTATAAACAGATGGTGTTTTTTATGCTTACAGGTATGGCTTTGGAAGCGAAGGCAAACCAGAATACAAAATCGGACCAGACAAAGACATTGTATATGAAGTTACTCTTAAAGACTTCAAAAGGGTGAGCACTAGCTTCTAAGTGCAATGTGATCGGAATAAATTGCTGTGTTTAATTTCACTATTGGAGACAAACTTGATCGCACAGATTTTTATGTAGATAATTTCACTTTACTATCTCCAACATTAAAAAGATCATCATGCACTTTCTGTGTTTTCACTAGGCTAAAGATTCTTGGGAAATGGACTTGAGTGAAAAACTAGAGCTGTCTGCTGAAGTGAAGAATAAAGGGAATCAGTATTTTAAGGTATGTGTCCTGCTGCTCTCTTATGTCAATAAAATGTGTTTTTGCTGTTCGTTTCTTTATAAGACGTTATTCTGTTCTTTCATTAGGCAGGGCGTTATTACCAGGCAGTCGTCCAGTACCAGCGCATCATCTCTTGGCTAGAGATAGAGTGTGGTACTGAGAAGGAGCAACAAAAGAAGATACAAAACTATATTCTGACCTCCCACCTCAATTTGGCCATGTGTTTCCTGCGATTAAAAGAGTTCTCACAAGCAGTGGACAACTGCAACAGGGTGAGCCGCGTGACCATCGTGTCAGTCCATATATCCTGTCTGATGAATGTTTAACAGTTAGTATACTATTACTATACTGTTTGCTTATTTTGTGTGTTTGTTAAAGGTCATTGAGCTTGATGAGAACAATGAGAAGGCTTTGTATCGTCGCGGGGAAGCCCGGCTGTCCCGCAATGAGTTCAGCCTGGCCCTGGCAGACTTTCAGCAAGTGCTGCAAGTTAACTCATCAAATCGAGCAGCTCGCGCTCAGATTTCCATCTGTCAGAGCAAGATTAAGGAACATCATGAACAGGACAAAAAAACCTATGCCAACATGTTCCAGAAATTTGCAGAACAGGACGCCAAGGTCTGTAGACAAATTTAGCTCAGCAGTTTTGCATTTTCCTCTTTTTCTTTCTTTCTTTCTCCTGTTCTTTTCTGACAAATTTATGGCCTTTTAAGCACATGTATTTCTTTGTTAAAAAAATCATACACAAAAATGTTCAAATAGCACAATTTAAAGCACTTGTTTTTCACCCCAATACTTCCCTAAGATAAAATAGCATCTGTTGCAACTAAACTTCACAACTGTTAAGAAATAAAAGAGTCTTTTTTTATTTGTGTGAAGACAATTTTCTGTAAAGGATTTTTAAGGACATTCATATTCCGTCACACCTTTCAACATGTATAAATTTACTTTTTGTTTATCTAGTGGTCAGCCATTTGGTATTTCACAGTGAGAGGTACTGATGCACTCTGAGGACATCTACCCCACTGTTACGTGCCAGGAAAATATCGAAATAATTTGATGTTTATTACATGACCCCTGCATTTATTTATTTTTTTGTTACAATTTAAGGATAATTTGTCCCTGAATTGGATAAGCAGCAGAAAATCTATGTATGTGTGGATGGATGGATGGATGTTTTTAAGTTAATTCTAATTGTAAAATTGCTCTGCGCTATTATTTTCGTACTTCTTCAGTGTTATACTGACCTCTAGTGGTTAGGTTGATTCTTTCACCCTATTGCTCTCTCCTTTCTTTGTTAAACACAAGGTAATATACCATGTGCAAAAAAGCAACATATGTCTATATAAATCTAAATAATCTAAGTCATGATGTCATTGCTAAGCCATATACATTCTTGTAAAATGGACAGTCACTGGCTGTGGTTTGTTTGTTTGTTGTTTTACTTTTACAATAATTCCATCAGTCTTTCTTTATAGGAGATAGTTTAAATTTATATTTCTGTAGTCATTTGCACTTCATCTGAAGCACTGTATCTTCTGAACAGACTGGGAAGACAAAGAGGAGGCGGGATGAGAGCGTGAGGACCAGCTTCAACGGTGAAGTGAGCATTAAACGACGAAGGAGGAGTCAGGACTGCCCGTCGTAATGGTGGCATTTGAAAGGGATAAGAGAAAGCCTCCTTTTGCTTTCCAAGTCCAGGGAGCAGAGGCAAGAATGAAGATGAATAAAAGCCTCTAAACCAAACCCTTTTTTATCCCAAAATCCAGCATGACCATTCCTGCATATAAAGCAGACTGTAAGCAGGGACATTTGCAAGCCAAACAGCCTTTCTCCTGTCAAATGGACTATTGAACTGCCAGAGCATACCTTCCAGTGGAGACAGGATCATTAAGTTAAGACTGGTGAACACTTCTAGCCCTCGCCTTGTATCCGGAAAAAAATATATTTTTATTTTTCTCAAAATACGAGAATGACATATACTATCTCCTTAGGCTACTGTGTTGAAGTGCCTCCACAGTGTGTTTCTGATTGTAAAGCCACACTCATGACCTGTATTTGGTTTTAAGCCTCTTTGGAGCAGCTGCATGCATCACAAGGTGTTTTGGATTCAGACTTGAACTTTGCTAATTTTTATATGTGCAATATGTATTTTTGGTGTAACAAGTCCTGTTAGTATGGTGATGTCCCCCCCCCCCAACAAAAACACAATAAATTAAATATCCTTGTTTTGGCCAAAACTTAATATTGTCATAAATAAAATTGCATAGAATGGTTCTTTCACTTCTAACATTCTAATTTAGCCTTTGTGTTTTGGGATTATTCATTTTCCTAAAATGTCTCTGAAAGTGGTCATGCATTAAAATAATTTATTTGTGTATTCTTTTTATTCTAACGATTAAACACATCAGTCAGTAACACACACTTTATATTATTGAGTCAAGTATTAACAGATGACAGGGAGGATTTAACGCCTTAAGTCTTACACTGAAGGCAGCTGTAAAAGCTTTCAGAAAAAAACACACAAGATAAAATAATCATACTGTGTATAAAACTGAATGTTTCTCCTCCTGATCTTCAGCTGAAGTTAGTGAATAAGGAGTCAGTCTTTCTTCTTCTGTTGCTTTCATCCGATTTTCTGATCTACTTGTATCAGTCTAAAGGCATAATCTTCAAAGTACATAAGATCATCAATAGATGGTTAATGCATGAAGCATTTTTTGCAGTTTTCTTTCACCTTCTAGAAACTACTACGAATTTTTCATAATGTGATCAACTACATCAGTGCAGTTATTTATGCTGAGGTCTTGGAGCAGGATTTTCTTTATTTCAAGAGTGTGGACTGCCAAACCAGTACTGTTATCTTTTTATAAAAGGGTTGGACAAAATCTGGACAATGATATCAAAATGCTTTATAAACATTGGTTGGTTCAGAATGAAAACCTTAGCTGTCTTAGATATTTTGTGTAAAACAATTGTGTGTGTGTTTTGGTGAGACCATGCTAACTGTAGCCTCGGGTTTCTGTTAACTGAAAGCAGTGGCACCCAGTGTGGTCTTCTGCCGGTGTTTCAAGGTTCAATGTGTTGTACTTTCAGGGATGCTCTTCAGCATACAGTATCTTGGTTGTAATGAGTGGTTATTTGAGTTACTGTTGCCTTCCTATCAACTCAAAGCAGTCTGACTATTCTCATGTTAGTTTGATCAAATAATGATGTGAAGACATCATGGAATACATAACACATTAACACCTGATTGCCTCATTATAGATCATATTTAAAGAATGACCATGTCCACCTACAGTGGTGTGAAAAAGTGTTTGCCCCCTGCCTCATTTCCTGTTTTTTTGCATGTTTGTCACACTTAAGTGTTTCGGAACATCAAACCAATTTAAACAATAGTCAAGGACAACACAAGTAAACACAAAATGCAAGTTGTAAATGAAGGTGTTTATTAGTAAAGGTGAAAAAAAATCCAAACCATCATGGCCCTGTGTGAAAAAGTGATTGCCCCCTAAACCTAATAACTGGTTGGGCCACCCTTAGCAGCAACAACTGCAACCAAGCGTCTGCGATAACTTGCAATGAGGCTTTTACAGCGTTCTGGAGGAATTTTGGCCCACTCATCTTTGCAGAATTGTCCTAATTCAGTTACATTAGAGAGTTTTCGAGCATGAACGGCCTTTTTAAGGTCGTACCACAACATCTCAATAGGATTCAGGTCAGGACTTTGGCTAGGCCACTCCAAAGTCTTCATTTTGTTTTTCTTCAGCCATTCAGTGGTGGACTTGCTGGTGTGTTTAGGATCATTGTCCTGCTGCAGAACCCAAGTACGTTTAAGCTTGAGTACACGAACAGATGGTCTGACATTCTCCCTCAGGATCTCTTGGTAGACAGCAGAATTCATAGTTCCATTTATCACAGAAAGCCTTCCAGGTCCTGACGCAGCAAAACAGCCCCAGACCATCACACTACCACCACCATATTTTACTGTTGGTATAATGTTCTTTTTCTGAAATGCAGTGTTCCTTTTACGCCAGATGTAATGGGACACACACCTTCCAAAGAGTTCCACTTTTGTCTCATCGGTTCACAGAATGTTGTCCCAAAAGTCTTGGGGATCATCAAAATGCGTTTTGGAAAAATTGAGACGAGCTTTAATGTTCTTTTTGCTCAGCAGTGGTTTTCTTCTTGGAACTCTGCCATGCAGGCCATTTTTGCTCAGTCTTTTTCTGATGGTGGAGGCATGAACGCTGACCTTAACTGAGGCAAGTGAGGCCTGCAGTTCTTTGGACGTTGTTGTGGGGTCTTTTGTGACCTCTTGGATGAGTCGTCGCTGCGCCCTTGGGGTAATTTTGGGCGGCCGGTTACTCCTGGGAAGGTTCACCACTGTTCCATGTCTTCGCCATTTGTGGATAATGGCTCTCACTGTGGTTCGCTGGATTCCCAAAGCTTTGGAAATGGCTTTATAACCCTTTCCAGACTGATAGATCTCAATTACTTTCTTTCTCAATTGCTCCTGAATTTCTTTGGATCTCGGCATGATGTGTAGCTTTCAAGGATCTTCTGGTGGACCTTACTGTGTCAGGCAGCTCCTATTTAGGTGATGTCTTGATTGGGAACATGTGTGGCAATAATCAGGCCTAGGTGTGGCTAGGGAAATTGAACTCAGGTGTGAAAAACCACAGTTATATTTTGTTTTAACAAGGGGGGCAATCACTTTTTCACACAGGGCCATGATGGTTTGGATTTTTTTTCACCTTCACTAATAAACACCTTCATTTACAACTTGCATTTTGTGTTTACTTGTGTTGTCCTTGACTGTTGTTTAAATTGGTTTGATGTTCCGAAACACTTAAGTGTGACAAACATGCAAAAAAACCGGCTTCCGGTTTATCATCGCTGCTTCCCGGTCTGGCTCCTGGGCTGACTCCGCCGCTCCCTGGTCTGGCTCCTGGGCTGACTCCTGGGCTGACTCCGATGCTCCCTGGTCTGGTATCTGGGCTGACACCGCTGCTCCCCGGGTTTGCTCCTGAGCTTTCACCGTTGCGACCTGTGCCAGCTCCTGGGTTGCCTTTGCTGCTCCCCGGGCTTGTTGACTGTTCTGATGATCTCCAGCAGTCCCATCCAAAAAGGTACAGGAATCCAGTTCTTAAACGGCATAGATCTACTAAAATATTCCAGACATTAAACCAGGCTAAGGTTGTCTGGGACCCGTTATCAAAAATAAAGGGATTATTTGGCGGGCACTTGAATATCCGCAGTATGAGGCCAAAACGTGAACAGCTGGAACACCTGCTCTGTAATTCCAACATTGACTTTTTAGGACTTTCAGAGACGTGGCTGTCCCACTCTTCCCCAGAGGCTGTAGTAAATATGCCCGGTTATAATGTATTTAGGAAGGACAGAGAAAGTGGGAAGGGTGGGGGAGTATTAATATATGTTAGAAATACTCTTAAGTGTACAATGATTGAATGGCCAAGTGAAATAGTTTTGGAATGTGTTGGTGTAGAGATATCACTTTCTGAAACAATGTCTTTTATAATAGTATGTATGTATAGAAAGCCCACAGCAAAAAATGATTTCTATGATCAACTTAGGATTCTTCTTGATCATTGTGATAAATTTAAAGAAATTATTTTACTGGGTGATTTTAATATTAATTGGAATGTAAAGAAAGAACGAACAAATCTTAAACGAATTACTGATTATTTTAATTTAACACAAATAATAGAAAACCCAACTAGATTAACAAATCATTCTGAAACTCTCATAGATCTTTTATTTACAAATCATGCTGAGAGGGTTCTTAAAACATATAATCTCATTACAGGTCTTTCTGATCATAATATTGTACTTTTCTCCCGCAAATTAAGTAAAAAACGATTCAATACCGCTAATTTTAATAATCATCATAAATTTATTCCAAAACATTCACATTCAAATCTTGAAGATATTATAAACGAAGTAAATTGGCCCGAATTGTTTTTGGAAGATAATATTGAACTCAACTCTCAAATATTTAATTCAAAAATCACAGAACTTATGGAACCTTTTCTTAAAAGGGGAAAAGAAAATATAAGGAAAAAACAACTGCCATGGCTAAATAACTACTGTAAAAAATTTATGAAAGAAAGAGACATTTTGCTTAAAACCTCTTTGAAAACTGGGTTGACTGTTGATAGGCAAAGATTTACTTCCATGAGGAATAAAACTACTAATGCACTACGTAAAGCCAAAGCAAATTTCTTTCTGGATGTAATCAAAGGTGCTAATGGAAACGTCAAAATCATATGGCAAAACATAAATAAACTGATAGGTAAGGAACATAAAATGATCAATGATAGATTGGAAATAAAAGTTAATAACAAGTTGTTGATTAATCCAAAAGAATTAGCAACTGAGTTCAATAATTTTTTCATTAAGTCTATTGATGAAATAAGACATATGTTTAGTCAGTCAGAGATAGTTTGCAATTCTAATGACTCTGGACAGCCTCTTTTTAGATTAGATCAAATTACAGATATGGAAGTCGCTAGTATAATTCAATCAATGAGGGCTTCAAAAACTAAAGATGCATACGGGCTTGACACACACTTTTTAAAAACACACAAAGATTCACTGGTTTGTCCAATAACACATCTGATAAATTTATCCATCAGAATGGCAACAGTCCCAGAAAGTTGGAAGGCTGCCATAGTCTCACCAATTTTTAAATCAGGAGACAAATCAAATATTTCTAACTATCGTCCCATTAGCATCCTCCCTGTTGTTTCTAAGGTTGCAGAAAAATGGATTGCCAAGCTGCTGAACAAACATTTCAGCCACCATTCTCTTCTGCACCCCATGCAGTTCGGGTTTCGCCAGCATCATTCCACAGAGACGGCAAATTGTGTCCTTATAGAAACAGTGAAATCCCTGCTCGATAAAACCACCTGTGTTGGTGCAGTCTTTCTAGATTTAAAGAAGGCATTTGATACAGTGGACCATCAGGTCCTTCTGTCCAAACTGACTTATTTTAACTTTGCCGAAGATGCATTAGCTTGGTTTCAATCTTATTTATCCAACAGGAGACAGTCTGTGTCTGTCAGGGGCACAATGTCGTCATACCTTGACTGTCCAGCAGGGGTTCCCCAGGGCTCTATTTTGGGACCAGTCCTGTTTTCTTTGTATATAAATAATTTGCCAAATGTGTGTCAAAGTGTCCACTTCCAAATGTACGCTGATGATGCTGTTATTTTTACACCTGCAAAAAGTCCACAGGAAGCATCTTCAATCCTCACATTAGCCTTGGAGAATATACAACACTGGCTCCTTCAGTCCTCCTTACTGCTGAATAAGAAAAAAACAGTTACAATGATGTTTACAAAAAACCTATAAAACTGGAGCGGTCTAGTGTGTTCCTGGGGGGCGAAGAGCTTGATCTTGTGCAGGATTTCAGGTACCTTGGGGTCACACTGGATCCCACACTGTCTTTTAAAAAACATATAAAACTTACAGCAAGCATAATTAAATTTAATTTAAATAACTTCAAACAAATTAGACCATCAATGACAATTATTTCAGCTAAGGTTTTTCTACATTCAATGATATTATCACATATAGATTATTGCATTACATCTTGGTCACTCACTGGAGATACGTTCTTAAAACCAATAGAAATATTATTTAAAAAGGCTATAAAAATCCTTGATCAAAAGCCCTTATCATATCATCAGTGTAATATTTTGGAAAAATACAATATGCTCAATTTTGAAAATTTTATTAAATTTAAAAATAGCTGCTTGATCTATAAAGTTCTTCATGGACTAGCTCCACTTCCACTTTCAACATACATTAAATCAAGAACTGACCGAGGTTTTGGCACCAGAGCCTCTTCCAGAGGAGACCTTGAGATCCCCCGTAGAAAAACAACCTTTGGACAAACGGTTCTGTCAGTCAGAGGGGGTCATTTCTGGAATACTGTACCGACTAACATCAGAGAATGCTCCACTTACAGTACTTTTAAAAAGCACCTTAAGCAGTTTATTAAAAGTTCCCAGACATGTTTGCACTTTCACTAATTTTTTTTTTTTTTTTTTCTCCTTTATTTCTTTTTCCATTTGTATATTGTTTTAATGTTTGTCAATGTGTTGTCTTTTACTACTATTGTATATTCATGACGTTTTCTGTTGTTTGTCCTTCTGCCTAGGGACTACAGATGCAAATTAGCAAATATGCTATAATCTGGCTCATTTAAAATCTGTACTAAGTATTGATTGTTTTATTAATGTGCATTGTCCCAAATAAATAAAATAAAAAATAAAAAAATGAGGCAGGGGGCAAACACTTTTTCACACCACTGTACATGAATGTACTGAGTTGCTGATATTTGCCTTAACAAGCAGCGGAGCAGGTATACATAACAAAGTAGGCAGTAAACGTTTTATAATATCAGTTTTATGCTATACAATGGAAAACTTTTACAGATCCTTTCAACAAAGGAACCTTTTATGCATTAATCATGAGACTCTCAGTCAAGACGCCTTCCCTGAAAGCCACGTCAACTCCAGCATTGTAGTGACATTTATCGAGCTGTGTGAAACACTGCATTTGAAATGACATACCACTTTTAAAAAATGAAGAAATACCATGACCACAGCTTGCATCCCATTACAGGGATGAGAGGAAAAATAAGGAAAAGAAAAGCAAGGATGCCTGCAATAGTGACTTACTGTCTCCATGGCATCACCTAAAAGGATCACCAACCCGCAGTGCATTAAAAATGAACTTTATTAAACTTCCTGCCAGATTTTGTTACCCAATAATTGAAAATGCTGGAAGACCATTACAGATCATTGTGACCAAGTTTAACTCTTGATGATAACAGATATCATGTTCTAAAATAAATATATATATTATAAAATGATCACTTAAAGAAAAATTGCTCCTTAAATAAAGTAACTGACATTTTTTTCCTTTTGTAAAGCACATTTAAAAAAGATTTTTCTGAGGATAATTTGTGCATCTCTGATTCAGAGTAGAGTAGCTATTCAATGGAGGATGTAATGATACTGTTGCTGATTCCAAGGTCCAGTATAACCTCAGCTTTTAGACCAGCGAGGATGACATGTCTTTCACATGCTCAAAAAAGCAAATTAATTAAATTAATTAATTAATTAAATTAATTAATGAAAAAACTTAAACATCTATCATACATGTCTGCAAGACAGCTGGACACTCCAGTTGAAGAACTTGAGGTAACCTTGTTTTCTTAGAGACATTACGGATGTAAGTAGTAGAAAATGAAAATGTTCTTTTGTCATTCAAAGACACAAAAGGCATTTTTACTTTTTTTATAGTCCCCCCTGGATCTGCACAATCTTCACTAAACAAGACAGTTTTTAATTTGTTTATACATTTTATTAACAATAACAAATGTCAAACTTTACTATTCCTGATATTTGAACTAGGGATGGCACGATACCACTTTTTTATGTCCGATACCGATATTTTACATTTGGATATCGGCCGATATCGATATAAATCCGATATTTAAAATTGATCCAGGCATTTAAAAACATAAAAAAAAGAAGAAGAAAAAAAAAAGAAGTCAACAGTCTCTCACACAACACAATCAAAGTCTTTTAGTTGTCCCACATATAAGACTAAGGACCAGGGCGGGCAGAGCTTTTTAGGCAGTGGCACCAAAGCTCTGGAACTGTTTACCACTCCAGCTCCATTTAGCTGACTCTGTGGCGTCATTTAAAAAAATAGTTGAAAACTTTTCTGTTTAACCAGGCTTTCTGGTTTCTGACTTTATTTTTATTCTTTTTCTTTTAATATGGTAATGTTATGTTTTTAACATAGTGTTTTCTGGGGGTGGGGGGGTGCTATTGTGTTTTAATTATTGTACAGGACTTTTCTGTCTGTGAAAAACGCTATATAAATAAACTTTACTTACAACAGTAACTATCACCTGAATCCTGTTGCTTCTGTGTGAGAAGGTGATGCTTATGGCATGTTGCATATTTCATTAGGGATGCAACTATCAATTATTTTAGCAATTGTGTCTTCTATTTATATTGATTACCCAAGTAACTGGATAAGAAATACTTTTTTTTCATATTAACAGTTCATCTGCATATTTTAACTTCCGTACTGCAGTTTTTCCCTGTGTGAAACAAACAGGGTGGATGGAGCAGCTACAAAGTTCTCTTTTCTTCACTTGCTGATCAGGTGGTTGATGACAGACCTCCAGCTGTTTCCCAGTAAAGGTTTAATGGAGGTTACAGGGACGAAAAGGCTTCTTTTGGACACTAGAAAAACATTTCCTTCTGCTCCATCTGAGCGCGCCGGCTCCGCCTCTTTCCACTTGTGCAGACAGACTGCACGTAAATCAGCTGACTGCTGCTGTTGCGTCATCAGTGTTCACGTGAAAAACTAGGGGCTGCGTGAGCGCAATCTTGTAATGCTTTATATTTACAAGCATTCTCCTAAATACGTTTCTACTGCAGGTCTATATTTAGTCACAAATCGGGGATTAAAGTATCAAAAATATTTTGACGGGGAAGGGGTTCTTCCGGTACGGGACGGTCACCCGTGCTAATGGCTGCGCTCGCTAGCAGTATGTCCGGGAGCTGAAGTAGAGAAAAAAAATAACAGCTGATTCTCAGCACAGCGAGCACAAAACACAAACAAGGCAGAGAACAGTGGAGGCGGAAAAACATGTCAGCGATGATCGCTCAGTGTCAAAGGGAATCCGTCGCAGCGACGGAGGATCTGAGGGGGTTGTTTTCTAACTCCTGATCCCCCACTCCATTACAGTAGGTGGTGGTAATGCAGCTCTAAGCTGGTTTGGTCAACCGTAAAGTCACAAGAAGAAGAAGACGACTGAGCCCTGTAATGCAGCTAATGTGAGCGAAACGTTATTTAATGTATCGGATTACATTTTTTTATTTCTTTCCGATATCCGATCCAGTAATTTAGGCCAGTATCGGACCGATACCGATACTGAATATCGGATCGGCGCATCCCTAATTTGAACATTACTGAAAGTTTGCAAATGATGATTTTACTACAGTCACCCCATGCTAAGAAATGATTCTGTCAGTTTGGCTAAATAATGATGTGAAGACATGAGGAAATCCATAATAATTTATCATATTAACACCTGATTATGGATCATATTTAAAGAATGGCACATTGTTTAATACAACTTAAAATCATTCAATTAACATATGCAAACCAAAGCTATGATTTAGTCCATCACGCAAACACTTTAATAAAATTTTAGCAAACTTTTTTTTAGTAGAACTTTTTGTATCTACTGGCAACAATGGATCATATAAAATTTTAGCATGTAAATTTGAACATGATGTCTATTGAAAAAGAAATCACTGATTGATTCATTTCATTGATTATGAAAACATTTCTTATTACAACATCTGTACAGTGCAGAGGTGTGATCAAAAGGTTCACAGAACTGGACCATTATGGTTGACCCCCACAGGGTCACATACAGGGTGGCCGCTCCTTTGATTTTCATAGGTCAATTCCCAGAACTTTTTGATCACATCTCATGTTATGCATAAAAATATTGCCACAAATTTCAATGACACATAATGCAAAAGACTAAAAACATTAACCTGAACACTCGAAGTGAGTATTCTGAAGAAAAAAAAAAAATAGAATTACAAATTTAAAGTTGAGAATACAGTAGAAAAATGCCTGTGCCTCTATAATCAGTATTACTATACAAACTCTTTACTGTCGATTCTAATGAATTTGCAGTGAATGCAATTAGAATAATGCTGCATTTACTGCCTAAATGAAAAGTCCACACACAATAGCCACAATATTTACAGTATCAGTACTTTGTAGAGGTCACAAACACTTCAGTGTCGGGACAGCTGGATGGTTCAGATGGCTCAGATACCCACGGTGTCTGGGGTTTCAATTGGCTGTTTACTGCATGACAAACTCTCTTCTGCCACGTTTTTTTAGTTATGATTTGCACCATCAGTCTCATTCACACTGCCTTAGAAGTAACTGAAGTGTTTGATCTGTATGGCTTATTTTTCAAGTAATTGTCAGTGTTTCCCTACTCCAAACAGTTCTACAGCCTGGGGCCTGGACCACAAAATGTGGTTAGTGTTCATGGAGCAATCACGAGACTAACAACCACCAGCCAATCAGATCAGTGGAGAAAGTAAGTCATCATTTGTACTGGACAAAAATACTTTGCTTATAACTTTTCATTTCAGTTCTCTTTTTAAAAAGTGATCATTACAAAAATATGACAGTTTTCATAATGGTGTTGTTTGCAATAGTCCCAGAGGTATTTTGATTCCATCATGAGCCACATTTGTGTAGGTGCACATAATAAAATATACCCAGTGTTGGCTTCTATTAGAAAAATAAAATGATTTCTTCATATTGAATGCACTATTAATTTCTTCTCATGATTGCAAAGACAATATTTTGTTGTGACAGAATTAAGTTCCCTCCTCTCCAACTTTGGATGCAGAAACAGTCTACTACTAAAGGCACGTACAATATTTATATGAAAGTTTTCCAGCAGTTCATCTCATTTCATGTTAAGTATTCCACAAGTAGTTCTGATATCTGTGCTATTCTTACAAGGATGTATGCATAGCTGGGTAAAAAAAAAAAAGTTAACAGCTTTCTTTGTAATCAGGCTCAGTGAAGGCAGACAGCTCAAAAATAGTCAGATGAAGCTGAACTTGCTCACTGGATTTGAAAAAAACCCCTCATATTCCTCACTAATGAATTTTAGACGAGCAGCAATTTTAAATGTCAAATATTATGCTGAATGGCCCATGAAGGGAAATCTAAGAATTAGCACCTGCTGTGGAGCTGGATTACCTGAACAATTATCAAACACACATTCTCCATTTCCAAATTCCTATATTGGAAAATTATTTTTTACAGACAGCTTTTTTAATCACTTCCTGTTTGTGTGAATTACTGGATTATTTTGGTTTAACCATTCCAAATGGTTGACACATCCAGCCAATTAGATGGGGTCACAAATAGATATGGGCATTTTAAGGGGTTAAATACCAAATGGATTGAGAAGATATTTGTTTTTTACAGGGACAAGGCACTGGGGGTAACACCACTGGATTTAAGGTTCCTTATGCCTCAGTGTTAAGTACATCTGAGGTTGCTCCACTTCTTATGTTTTTTTCTAGGACGGTATGTTGTCAACAGATGGCAAGTCAAGCAGTTCAAGAGCTTTTTTCTCTGATTTGGTCAAAGGAAGATCTTCAGCTGGAGTACACAAGATGGAGATCCTCTAACAATGAAAAATACTGGTTTTAATAAAAGATCAATACAAACATAGTTTTTTGCAAAATCACATTCATACACAAATAACTTACCTGTCGCAGTGTACCAGGGGTGATGCTCAAATTGTACAGCATCCAGAAGGGAACCATGAGTGTAGAGGAGAGTGTAAACCACCAGCCGAGAGCATAACCCCACCATGGATACTCTAGTGTGTTATTGAACTTCAGTGGAGTGTATTTGACCAAGGAGAAAATAAATGTTCCCTGAAAATTACAATGGAAAAGGTAAATAATTGTACACTACAAGTACACTACACAGTCAAAAGTACTGGATCACCCACACATTACACCTACAGGAGCTGCTCAGCCATGGAAACCCATGCCCTGAAGCTCCTGGCACAGGTTTCGCACTGATATTAATGCTGGAGGAGGTTTGCAGTTATTGATTCAGCAGAACGTTGGTGACTTTTTACACACAATGCACCTCAGGAGCCAGCGACCCCGCTCTGTAACTTTATGTGGTCTGCCACTTCATGACTGAGTGGCTGTGGTTCCTAATCACTTCCATTTTCTAATATAATAACACTTACAGCTGATCGTGACATATCTAGGAGGGAAGAACTTTCATGAACGTGGCATCCTATTACAGTACCACACTCAAATTCAGTGAGCTCGTTAGCGCAATCAATTCTTTTGCAACTGTTGTAAAACCATTCTGCATGGCTAAGGTGAGGCCCAATACTTTTGCCCACATAGTTTATGTGGCCGCACGTTAAAAAGGTACTCCATCATGAAGCATATTTTGTAAAGGTACATAGCTAAGAACAACTTAATAATATGACTCTACTGTGATCAAACATAAATGCTGAAGCTCATATTGACATTTTTACTTAAAACAAAGAAACAATTTTAAATTTGGGTTGAAAATTGCACAACAACTCAAACAGAGTTTGAAATACTCCTGAACTTCTCAAAGCCAGCTCTGAGACAGAGTCAACTGTTGGGGATTTCTATGTCATGAAATTTATGTTAAAAAAACTTTTTTTTAGTATTTCTAAAAATTTTGCAGTTCCTATAAATGTCAGGCTTCCAGTTGTGGCAAGCTTACACTTTAAAGACCCCCCCATTTAAAATGAGTCCACTTGAAAAATTAAACCATGCAACTCACCATGCAAATTACTGGAGTGATATATTTCAAACAGTACTTAATCAGGGCTAAAGGCTTATATCCAATCATGTCCTCCAAGTTTTCATAAAACCGGTTTGTACCTGTGAGAAGGTGGAAACACGAAGGTGAGGGAAAGTTAGTTTTATTGTGAAGAAGATTCGGATATTCCTGTAGCTCATGAACTCACCATATAACCATGCAACACCCACAGACTGCAGTATGGCAGTGAGAAGTAAAGTCATTCCACTGCAGGCATAGTAGTCAAACACCTGAAAGATGTACAGTCCACCCTGTGTGTGGGACAACACTTTAGTTAGCTGTTGAGCTTTGCCATAATAAATAGTTATTGTGATAAACCTGAAATTTAAATTTGGTCTTACTTCCGTAACCATCACAAGGCCTACAAAGTAACAGAAAACAGAAAAAGCAAGCAGCAAGAGTTTGCGTCGGTGGCCAACTTGGAAGAAGACTGGATACATGTCGGAAATAGCTGTTGTGAGAGCTTCCAGTCCCACAAACTGAAACAGAAATCGCTCAGTTACATACTTAATACTAAATTCTGCTCAAGATTAAATCTGAACTCAGAACTGCATTAAAATAGAACCGAAAAGATATTTGAGAAGAGACCTGAGCCAGATCATTATCATAGTATTAGATATTTAGTGAAATGTTCCTATAAATGTAAAAATTTTTTTCTTTTTTTTTTTTTTAAATCACTGTAATTAAAGATTTCATAACTTTACATCATGGGCACTAAAAACAAAACAGCTTCTCAGTCATCTTCAGTTGTTTAAAAAAAAAAAAAAAGGCAGCCTACCTGACTATCCAGTCCCAGCAAGATGATCATTACGAAAAAAAATACTGCCCAGAGCTGCGGAAAAGGCATCATGGCAACTGCTCGAGGATAGGCAATGAAAGCCAAGCCAGGACCTGCAGTGAGAATGAGAGAATATAACGGACACCTTGTTAGCTGCTCATTAATGCAAATGTCTAATCAATCCAATCGCATTCCAGCTGAATGTATTTAAGCCTGTAGACACTGTAAAGATGATCTTCTGAAGTTTAAATTGAGCATCAGAATGGGGAAGAAAGGTGATTTAAGTGATACTGAATGTGGCATAGTTGAGTATTTCAGAAACTGCTGATCTACTGGGATTTTCACACACAACCATCTTTAGGGTTTACATGTAGTTGTGTTTTGATGGCTGATCCAGCAGGATAATGAGCCATGTCGCTAAGCTCAATCATCTCAGACTGGTTTGTTGAACATGACAATGAGCTCACTGTACTCAAATGGCCTCCACAGTCACCACATCTCAATCCAGTAGAGATGTGTTGGGACGATAGACTCGCATCATGGATGTGCAGCTGAAAAAAATGTCAAAAATGTACCCAGATATTTGAAGACTGTTTCCAGCACCTTGCTGATTCTATGCCACAAAGAATTAAGACAGTTCTGAAGATGAAAGCAATTCCAATCCAATACTAGCAATGTGTACCTAATGAAGAGGCCGGTGAGTGTATGTAATCATATATTGGTTTATAAGGTGTCTTTCTTTTGCCAGTTTTTGAGCATTTCTGTAATCAGATGAGGATATGCCATCCAGTTCACATACAAAGACACATGCATACAGAATGGTACATACATATGTTTGTACCATTTAAGCATATTAACAGTTTGGAATTGCTCAGTGAGAGCACATTGTTTATTATAATGCTCTTTATATCATTTCACACTTTCTTTTATAAGCTCACCTGACTCTGCCACTTTGGATATATCTGTGTTCTGCTCATATGCCATGAACCCAAGGGCAGAGAATATGGCAAAGCCAGCAACAAAGCTGGTCCCACTGTTCAGAAGGCACAAATACAGACAATCCCTAAAATAAAAAGAAAGAAATGATACCACATTATTTTGTTTATTAAAGTCAATAATAACGGTTCACATGTTTCTTGCATAATTGTGACATGCAACGTTTTCATACTAGTAGTGCATGGCATGACACACGACTCAAAGGGAATACTTTTAGATGAGACTATAAATTCACTTTGTGCACAGGTTGTGTCTATGTGTGTTATATCAAGATATTTGATCTACATAATTTGTTTTTTACATTTTCGGTTACAGTTTTCTGCTTTCACTTGCCTATTAAAGGTGGCTCCTCATGAAAAGTGTGTCATTTTGTGATATTCTTATGTAAAAAAAAAAAACTAACAAAAAAACAGATCAGATATTGTATCAAACTTACTTGTAACAGTCATTGTTGTACTTATTATAGCTGCCAAGTGCCATTAGGCACCCAATGCAAATAGCATAGGAATAAAATATTTGTGTGCCAGCATCCATCCACACCTGCAAAAGGAATAAAGGTCATTCTTTCAATCTATAACAAATTACACGGAAAATGTGTGTGTGTGCGTGTGTGTTGCAACTGCACAAAGTGAATCTGGACAGAACATTTGATAATGTTTTACCTCATGTGACAGCAGTAAAACAATCATCTGCAAATGCACTGAAAACCATGTATAAGTAACCAGTCACTGTTTGTAATAACTTTGAGGGTACAACTTGGTTAAAGAGGTTTCCAAGAGTAAAACCACATGTCATTAAAATTGGAAGTCATCACACATGGTTGCACCTGGGGATCAGCAAGGCGGGATGGATCTGGGTACAGGTAGAACTTGATTCCATCTAAGGCCCCAGGCAGCGTGAATCCACGAACAAGCAGCACCACCAGCATCAGATATGGAAATGTAGCCGTAAAATAAACTACCTGCAGAGGAGGCATGGTGTGGCAAAATTATGGACATTCACTGTGGATATTATGCAATCACACTCCCTCTGTGCTTCAGAACACACACTGAACATTGACGTTTCACATGATGTAGAACAAACTAAACACATGCTGCTGATCTTCACTCTTCTTGGTGCACAGGGAGAATTGCTGTTCACTACTGCCAAAGCCTTTTATGCGTCATGCAGCATAAAAGGCATTACTATCTGATACAGATACTACTATCAAATCAGGACTAAGGACAGCCCTCCCTTTTATGTTTAATAGGGGGTAATCAAACTTAGTAGTAATTATCTATCATTGATTACATGCCTTGTATAACTCTTTTTAGCAAAACAGTTCACTAATTCTAGCATGACATGCAGCATACAGCTGTGTAAATCGCTCTGGACAACAGAGGGCAACAAGTTGAAAGAGGAAGTTTTACTGACATCACATGTCTGCAACTTTTGTATACATCAAAAATAAACACTGTCATCATTGCGTAAAATAAAAATCTCCCCTGCCCTCCTGTGTGTGTGTGTGTGTGTGTGTGTGTGTGTGTGTGTGTGTGTGTGTGTGTGTGTGTGTGTGTGTGTGTGTGTGTGTGTGTGTGCACACGCACATATGTGTATAGATCATCTCCACCCCAAATAAATATATAAGCAGTGACAATCACAGAATGGGAAGTAAAGAGAGAACAGATAAAGACAGGGAAGCAAAACTCATCACTAAAAAAATGAGCTTTAAAGGGAGTTAAAAGTCAGTGGGTCTTTATGAAATATCATTTTAACTATCTGCTGGATGCACCATCAAAATAAGAGCAGTGGGAGCACAGCAAAAGTTTGGGAGCAGCATGATATATTTGACCCATGAAGGTCATGAGTCAGTGCTGTTGGTAACAGCATTGCTCTAGTTAGTTTTTGTTCTTCTGAGTCAGGAGCATTTATGATTAACCTTAAACTTTGTACAAACACATCCTCTTCCTAATATGTAATAAAGTGATAGTGGTATGTTTTTCCAGAGTAAAGGATCCTGTTACTTGGTACTTTGTGTACCACGTTAAAAAGTCCATATCCTACCTTCCCAGTAGACTTGACACCTTTCCAGACACAAAAATAACAGATGATCCAGGACAACAGAAGACACAAAGCCAACTCCCATCGAATACTTCCCAACTCATGGATGCTTCCTGTGATATTTAAAACTCTTCGCCTGAATGACAGTTAATAATGGTTATAATTCACAAATGTCAGGTCACTTGTCCAAATAATGTCTTACAATTTTTTTGGATTTTTTTAAAAACATGTTACTCACTCCCAAAACTCTCTCACTGGTGAAGTTGCATTTTCAGCTACAGTCATATTCAAATAATCAGACCTTCCATCAAACTCCACACAGGTTTCTGAGAAACGTGAACAAGTGATTAGAGAAAAAAAAGAGTGTGCACATTATCATGTCCTCTCAAATCCTGTCTTGGTCCATGGAAAACAATAATTTTTTGTGCTATATCATTTTTCTTTTTATAAACCAACACATGTAAGCTGTGTTAGTATTTACTGTGTTTTTACTGTAGGGACATGTTTATATAGCTTTTTCTATTAGTGACAATAACAAATACAATTATTTTGATGATTTTCTTACTGGCTTGTCATTTGTCATTTGCTGTGTTAAATTACATAATCTGTGTGATCCTCAGAAGTGGGAATTAAAGAAGTACAAATATTATTTTACTGTACTTAAGTAGAATTTTCAGGTATCTGTACTTTACCTGAGTATTTATTTTTCTGACTACTTTTTACTTTTACTCCCTACATTTTTACACAAGTATCCGCACTTTCTACTCCTTCCATTTTCAAAACAGGCTCGCTACTTTAGGTTTCAGATATTTGAGGGAAGTTTTCATTCCCGGTCACTGCTCGCCTTCAAACATTAAACCGATCTGAGACTAAATGGAGGAACAACAACACATAAGAGTCAGTCTTATTGCAATATCCCCCATCACTGGGGCTTATCGCATACAAAGAGGTTAAAGAGGCAAAACCATGTAATTTATGTATCATTTGTAGTGCTATAATCAAGGGTTACAGTGGGCTGGAACAAGTGCAGATGTCCGTACGTTGTGGTCATGGTACTTCAGCATCTAGCTACAGTAGTGCTACTGAAGAGGAGCGAAAATAAAGGGAGGAACATGTTGTGGCAGGTAATTTTAAATGCAATGTTTGTAAATGTTCAACAAATATCAGCAAACACACAAAGTGTCTGCAGTTTATCACACAGTGTGTCTGCTAGCTAAAGGTCCAGCTGATGTATTTCCAGGGAGAGAAAAGAGTGAGAGAGAAGTTCACTCAGAGATGGAGAAAGAAGGAAGAAAGAGGACAGGGGAGGAAGGAGAGAGGTTATAGTTAAAGGTAAGGACTACAAAACAAACTAACTTTATGTAATTCAAAGATTGCATGAAAATACTCTGCAGTTGTACTGTATTTACAGTACTTTAAAAAAATCAATATACAATTTTTTGTGTATTTTTTTTAACACAAGTGTTTGTTCTTCCACTTAAGTACAGAATATCTGTCCTTTTGCCACCTCTGGTGATTGTAGAAGGCCTTGTTCACATTATGTTGGCTGAAGGAAGGGACAGAAGGATTTCAGTGACTCCACCAGTTACATTAAAAAAAGTCAGAGAGGGCTAGGCCCACTGAGAGTTGTTGTTGTTGGTTTTTTTGTATGATTTTTATTTTGTGGATTTAGTGATCTGCCTCCTAGAGTGGTAAATTACTCACTTGTGTCAGACAAGTGCTGAATACTGCCACAAGGTGGTGCCTCTGTTATTTTTACTGGGTTGAAAGAGAGTTATAAAGAGGCACTGAGTGGTTTGAGGTGTAAGCATCCTCACAAGATTAATGGCAATGACCAGTAGTTGGCTTGACTGCGACCATCTGTAAATTTTGCATTTTGCCCTATCCCAGTGTGTGGTGAAGATTTTGTTGGTGTTGCCATAAAGCTCTGTGTTACTGGTGTGTTGGCACACGCCAAATTAGGGTAGTCTGTGGTTTGCCTAACTCTGGATTTTAAGTAATCATACACTTATTTTGTTTCATGTATTCTATGTCTTGAGAATATCTAAAGGTGTTTTTTCTTAAGTATGTTACATAATATGAAGGGTCTTAAGAATGGAGGGCAAACATTACAACTCATTTCAAATTTCAAATAAATTAAATTTGATCATTTCTAGTCATGTGTATTAAAGTATAAAGCAAAACACTCAAGAAAACATAAAATAATACAAAGGAATGTACTGGGCCACCCAAACACTGCACGTACAGGGGCTACTAGAAACCCATGCCATGAAGCTCCTGGCGCACATTTTTTGTGATGATGTTAATGCCAGAGGAGGTTTGGAACTCTGCAGTTACTGAGTCAGCAGAGCACTGGTGACTTAAGCAATGTGCACCTCAGCACTCACATTCTGGGACCTACCAGTGTTCCAACTGTTTCTGCAGCTTGCCCAGGGAAGCTCAGAGTTGAAAGAGGAGAAGAGATATAGGAATGCCCAGGCCAATATGATAATGTAATAAATACTGGAGTATAAAACAACCACTTGACTGCAATAACCAAGACCTGAAAAATAAAAACAAAACAAAAAGAGCACAAATGAAACACTTAAGAAGAAGCAATATCACACATATTTAGACGAAGTCAAGAAATGTGCTGTGTCCAATATGTTACTCTAAATTCTTATTATCAATCCCATACACTTGTAGTGTAGTGAAGTACTTTAGAGAGAAGACACAGACAAGAAGTTAGGAAGGAGCTATAGGAACAAGTCCGCTGGCTGGAAGTCAAAGAAGAGGCAATATTCAACACATGCGAGCCTTGTCAAACACAAGACCCTTGTCACAGATCACTGAGTTTCTTATAAAAGTTTTTTTCAAAAAGAGAGAGTTCATCTGTTATTCCTGAGAATACATTAAATAGGAATTTAATCTTTAAAAACAGGACAGTTGCAAAGTTTTCAGACTCAAAAGTCCAGTTTTCAGCAACAAAGCATCTGATAGTTTTCAAGATAAAGTTCTAGGGGAAAAACATACAGTTTTGTAAGAAAACGAGCAATTATAGTAAAATTATTTAATTTCTATAATTAGATTTTGAATTGCATAAAATATGCAATTCAAAAATACAAACAATTCTACTCATAATTAAATTCATCTTAATGACTTAATTAAAGGCTCCATCACAATCTGTTAGCATACAGTATGACCTTAACTTGTGTTTTCTTCTATTAGACTGAAAAATGAAAACTTCCAAACATAAAAAAAATAAATCGTGTAATATAATAAAATGATAAAACATTAATTGTTTTCAGACAAGTAGCCGGTTTCAGTCATGTGCCCTTGGTGGAAGTGTCACATGTTCTAGTTTAAAAAAAAAACAAAAAAAACACCCTGAAGTCATGTGGTCATTCATAGTTCCAGTAAGATGATAGAAAACCCTGGAGCATGATAGGAAGAACAAGAAGCACAGGTGTTACAGTAAGATGATATTAAAGAGCCCCATTTTTTAAAATTATCACAAGTATTATGATTATTAGCAATAATCACTAGAACATAAAACGATGTTTTTTTTTTCCCAGCAATTACAAATAATTTATTCTAATCAGTGATTTTACCCCCATTTTGGGGGTCATGGGGGCTCCTATAGAGAATCAGAGTCAGTGAATCTAATTTTACAGAAAATATTAACACTCATGAGAAAGTTCATACAAGGTCACAGAAAAAAAAGATATCATAGAGTTTACTTGTAATAAATGTAGGTACTGAACAGTTTTTCTGCAATTAAGCAAAATATGTGAAAATTTGGTATGTTTAACATTTTGGGGGCCCCCATGGGGCCCCCAGATATTTAATCAGAAGACCAAGCTTTCATTGGACCTCTCTCAGGTCCAATGAATGTTTCTGCCAAATTTGTGATAAATCCACTGAACGGTTTTCATGTAATGTCTGGATGGCACAGAGCACGCATGCACAAAAATGGATGCTCAGAGGTCCAGAGGGTTAAAAAAAAATACAGAATATTTACCTTCAAATAGGGGGCAAATTTTCTTCCAGCAGGTGATCGCTCCTTGCTTCGTGTACTGGCCAAGAGATGTCTCCAGCAGAAACAAAGGTATGCCACAGGTGAAGAGGAAGAGTATGTATGGAATGAAGAACACCCCTGGAGAAAATCAAAAGATGTACCACGTAAGTTATTTGTACTGAATTATTGAACTCCTTTACCACATTGTCACAGGCCAGTCCCACGGGAGATCAAGACTGGCTTACTCATCTAATCTCTAAATAAAACTGGTATTACGCACTAAAAAATAATGTTGGCTAATTTTCTAAATTCTTTCATTTCTTTTAAAACTTATTTTGTGTTTTGTTTTTTTGTTCAGCTTGTAATGCAGAATTTTTAGTGTAATTTTTACATATGTGGATCTTAATTTTTGTTTAGCTACTTTCTGCAGTGTGTTTTCTTGCAAATTTTAAGTGTGTAAGGCAAATAATGGAGATTTTGACAGCTAGGCCTTTGGTGTGTGACGTTTGCATGTTCTCCCTGTGCCATACCTGTCAAGTTTTTTATTTAAAAATATGGGAAATTTTCTGTTGCTGAAAATAGAGGTCACTATATGACATCATCACCTAATTTGCATAATTGTTCATTTGGCTGTACTGTAGTTGCAATCGAGGCTGCAGAAGAAAGGAAAAACATCTTTGGAGAGACAAAAAGTGAAGAAAAAAACCCCACCATAAATATGTTTAGAACTGCAAATAAACTTTATGAAATAACTTAATAACTTTAATGCTTTGCCTAGACCCGAAAACCCGACAAAACCCGACATCAGGAAAATGGAGGCACGCAAAGCACCAGTTAAATGCCCAGACCGACAGTATGCAGCAGAAGTTTTGCGACATGAGAGCCATCTGAAACGTGCACACAGCATACATATTATAACCCTATGCTGCCAGACGATCACTGCTGAAGCACCCATTACCTGCCTCTAATAGCCGCGAACGGCTGGTTAACATGGCTGATCATAGGAACTTTGAATTACTGTAATTACACGACTGTTTGTCCGATTGGAAAAATTCAAACCATTTCTGAAAGCTGAGAAACTGCACTTCACAACCTATATAGGATTATTACAGTAATTGTTGCCAGAATTATATGAACGGCAGCATTTTTTGAAGTATACCGATTTAATTATGACATGTTTGGTGGTATAGAGTTAATACTTAACAATGATAACCATCATCCATTAAAACACTTTATGGGGGACTTATACATGATGATGATATTAAAATGGCATTAGCTGTTAGCTTGCCTTTATCTCATCCATTGTTGTGTTGTATTTTGAGCTGCATACAAATTACGTCAAGAGACTACCGCCCACACTGCTATATCAACTCCACCCACATCGAGGTGGTACTCAGTTGCAAAGGAAACAAAACAAGACCGTGGCGAATTGTGAGTAGGTACTAACAGAAACCCAGCATATCTACGTTGATGCATCACAAGGTAGTGTTTACACTCTTTCCTTATATTGATACTCACCTCCTCCATTTTTGTAGCACAAGTAAGGAAACCGCCACACATTTCCTAGCCCTATGATTTGTCCAGCAACAGCCAAGAGGAACTCAATTTTGCTAGACCACTGTACTCTCGTATGGGTGCTGGGTGCAGGATAGGCTGTGCCCATGTTCAGCTTCAAGCTGACATCTGGATCATAGGGTGCATTCATTGTGCTGTAATAAGAAGGGAAAAAGTTCATTTAAGATAGCAGGTTTGATCACATTTTTAAGCAAAGAAGATTTGGAAGGCACACACCTTGAAATTCCAGAGGTCATCTGGTTATCTACACTGATTAGTGCCAAGTAAACAACACACACAAAAAAAAAATCACAGTAGGAATATTGACATAAATTAATCATGGTACATCAGCGTTCACGATCTGGACAAAGCCAGCAGTCTTGCTGCATTAGGTCAGCAGAGGGTCGGTGCAGCTTGGTATGAGAATAAATCTGTTCATCAATGTTGCTTTTGTGCGGCGGCCTAGGATTTGATGTGGGAGTGAAGCAGGCAGACTGGAAAATATGTGTGATTCTACATTAGTAATAGGCTTCAAATCCTGAGATGCTGAAAAACAACTCCTGTAAAGTGTTTATGGATCATTTAATGGGCTGACCAAGAGGAAAAATCTACCATTGGATGCTGGAGCATGGCAATTACAGTATGTGCTGCTTATATGTGGCAAGAACTACAATAGCAAATGGAAAACTTGAGTCTTCACAGTTTGTGTACAAGGTTCCGGACTATCTATCTATCTATATATATATATATCTACCTATATATATATATATATATATATATATATATATATATTAGGGCTGGGACTTTAACGGGTTAATTTCGATTAATTAATTACGGGGAAATGAACGCGTTAAAAATTTGAACGCATTTTAATCGCACTTTGCACCGTGGAACGTTTCTCAGTGCACGAGTTCCAGGCATACAGATTATTAGGGGCCGCATCCTGCGAAGGACCCGGCCCACGTCTTTAGCAGCCCACGAACACCACAAAGGCCAGAAGTGAGCAGCTAGCCTTCATATCAGCTGCCGTCACCTCTGTGTAGCTCATGTCGCCTAGCAACCGTGAATGCGAAGCACAGCTGTGTAAAAGCAGCTGTTAAACAGAGAACGAACTTTTTCTCCTTTTTGTGGTTTAATTTTAAGTCTTTAATTCAAAATAAGCTGTTAAAACAATCATAACACATTTCAACATCAAGGAATACAGCTGAGTGAATGATTAATTTCCAACTATAACAAGTGAGACATTAATGTTGAATAAAACTATCCAGTTATGATGCTTAACTTTAATTTCAGGAGTTTGCTTATCATAGGGGCACTTCCACCCTTCATTGGTCTGTGTAGTAGACTGGTGGGAAAATGAACAAAATTTTGAAGTTTAAGCTTATGTATATTGATTTATTCATCAACTAAACTTAAATTAATATTTCTCATGTCAAATATTGAAATGCGATTAAAATGCGATTAATTTCGATTAATTAATTACAAAGCTTGTAATTAATTCGATTAATTTTTTTAATCGAGTCCCACCCCTAATCTATATATATATATATATATATATATATATATAGACAGATAAAGGGATGATAACATTACTTACTCCTACTGTTACTCCCAAGTGTTAGCCTGTCTTAATGCTTTGTCTGTGATGAGAGTTTTGTTAGTGTTGGCCATGATGGGACTGGTTTATCTGTTATTTTTGTTCAGTTCAACTTTATCTGGTGTCACCTACACAAAGTCATCATTCACATCTGCTCCCCGCTCTGCCTTCAGCTCTGATCATGGCCACAGTTTTTTTTTTTTTTATTGTTTTTACAGACAAAAAGGAAAAGTAGCCTTGTTAGTGTAATCGTGCTTTGTGGGCCTATGAAAGCACCTGCTCCTGCAAGGTAACTTGACTTGCTCTATCTGTGTAATGTTGTAGATGCTTTTTGTCTTCAGTTGGCGCTCGTTTCACCACTACAAGATAACTGCCTGCGCTGCTCACCTCTCTCCAGGAAACTCCAGGACTCTCTGGGAAACTGGCCCCAACTCACCTGCCTGCCCTCCCGGAAACCCAGCAGCTCCGACCATCACTAGTATAAACCCTCCTCCTAAAGACGGATGTTTTTCTCCTGCCAAAAATAATCCCTGCAAATTCAGCCCCCCCCGACCAGCTTGAAGTTATGCAATGTCTCTGATTATGTTCGGCCCCAGCATCTCCAAATTATGACTGACTGCATATTTGCTTCTCCTTCACCTTGTTCCATCTGCCACGTTTTGAGAATATTTAGAAGGGAAAATAAACGTGTGAATGCCTGTGTAGATCTTTTGTTATATGTGGAAGCTTCTGTATTAAAAGACTCTGGAATAATTTTCCAGAGTTATCGTTATAAACCTGGTCCCCTTTTGTTATTCCTTAAGATTAAGGGTCGAGTTAGTTTAGGATTCTTCTTCTGCTGCCTCTCATATTGCGTTGTTTTTTTTGTCCATGCAACTTTGATTGTAAATAAAGTCGCTTAGTGTGAAGCTGTCTGTCTCTTCTGCGTTTGCGTTTTGGGACCTCATTTTGGGACAGGAAAGTTTATAAAAAGTTTAAAGTACATTATATTTACCTCATTACTGCCAATAATATTTCTTATTGTTTTTATTTATTTTACACATCTAATATCCTTGATAAGACTCACTATATATGAAAACTATATATGAAATAAAACCAGCAACTGAAGATGTAAAAAGCTGAACCACAAAGCATGCTTCTGCACACTTGTAGAAGGTAGCTCTTCATGTCATTGCTGAAATTCTTCTTTCTGATTGGATATTATGTGTTTGATATTACACTGCATTAGAGTGTATGCACACTGGAGAAAAATTGCTATCCAAAGTGTGATTTTTAATAAGGCGAAACTAGATTAGTGTCTGCCAAGGTCAAGTCTCATAAATTTAGATCCAGAGGTTAAAAAAAAACAGGACAAACTAATAAAATTTTAAAATATATTATTATTTTTAAATATTTAAATGAAAATACTTTGCAATCAATGCCTGCTTGAATTCTAGGGTTTCTGCCAGGCCCTTCCCGCAGCTGCTTTGAGTTGCTGCTTGTTTGCGGGTCTCTCTGCTTTTAGGTTTGTGTTAAGGCCACTGAAAAACGTGCCAGATCATGTTTAATAGACAATGCGGTATGCGTCATCTGTTTCTATCCTCCTCCATACCTTTCTCTTCCCATCATTCTGGTACAAGTTAACCTTTGCTTAGTCTTCCTTTCAGAGCTATGTAGGCTCTTTAAATATTTACTAGGAAAGTCTAATCTGGTCTTCCCGTTCTTGAGTGTAACCAGTGGTATGCACCTTATTGTAAACTCTATGTATTTACATCCATGAAAGCGTCTCTTAATTGGAGACCTTGACAATGATATGCCTATCTCCTCAAGAGTGTTGTTGACTTAGCTAGTTGTTGTGAAGTTGTTTTTCTTACCCATGGAAAGAAATTGCACTTTAGTTGTCTTCCGTGGTCTCCCAGGTATTTTGGTGTTGCTGAGCTGGCCACTGCAGCTAGTCTTTTTTAAGAATTTACTGGATTGATGATTTAGCCACTCCAAAAAAAAAAAGTTTTATTTTTCAGCCTAATAATGGCCTCTTTCACTTGCATTGATATTTCCTTGTACAGTGAAAAGAAACTGAATGGATGTTGACATTTGGCCATTTAAAAATAAATGTTACATAATAACTTTATCTTGACTTTGACTTTTTATCACCACATCGTAATCAGTTCATTCTTAAGTCCAAGTGCACATTTGTGCCAGACATGATCTCAGGAGTTCCCGAAACATCACATTCACAATGGGACAGATGTGAGGTCATAGTTATGTTGATGTTTGACCATTAAAACTAATCAGTTCTTCCACACATCCAAGTTAACTGTATCAAAAGTTACTGCATTTAAAAGAAAGAGACATTTGCAAACACACACTTTTAGATGTGATGTACAGATCTGTAGGTCCTGTACTGTCCTGTAGATAAATGCCACTGATATCAAAACACAAAAAGTACTCACAATGCAGGGAGGTTTCCCTCAAAATACAACACCCTGAGTCTGAAGGTGCAAAAGTAAGAGGAAGGACAAGGATTAGTGAGTGTCAGCCCACAATCCAAGAAGAAGCACAGAACATCCACAAATACATCAAGAAGATCTCCCCAAGACCCAAGTACATTAAGAGGTACAACCAAGTGGCTGGGACGGTGTACAGGAACATCTGTGCCACATATGGATTAGATGTCCCCAGTTCCAGATGAGAGACTCCACCAAAAGTGGTTGCGAACAACAGGGTTAAGGTCCTGCTGGCCAGCCAACCAGATATAGTGGAGGTTGATAAGGAGCAGAAGAATCCTAGCAAACAGTAACATCAGAAAGAAGGCGCACGAGAAAATGGAGAACCAGGGGCTGAAGGAACAACTAAAGCAGATGAAAGGACTTTGGTAAAGTTTTTTCATCTGCTTTAACTAGTCTAGTTTTGTTGTTTACTTCCAGAGTGGTCCCAGTGGTAACAGGAGCGTTAGGAGCTGTAACCCCCAAGCTGGAAAAGTGGCTCCAGCAGATTCCAGGCACACCAAGAGTGCAGTCCTAGGAACTACTAAGATACTTTGCAGAATCTCTCTCTCTTTCTAGCTATCTATCTATATATATGTTCACTTGTATTATGACAGGTGAATATATAGTCTGTCACTATTAATATTGTACACTGACATCAACAGCTGTTTTGCTTTTTGGCCAAAATGTAAAGAAAAAAATGGTTCTTTACCACAATTAATATGTGCCCGTACATATATTGACTTATATTACAATAGATGAATATATAGCATGTCACTATAAATATGTACACTGACATCAACAGCTGTTTTGCCTTTAGCCCAAAATGTATATAAAAACTTATTTCAATCACTACCTGTAGCAAATATGATCTAGAAGACAAACAAATTTAACTTTTTTATTCATTCTCTATCTGTACAGTTTTGTCCAAGTAACCTTTTGAGCACTGTTATGTAGTCTGTTTAAATCCACTCACACAAGAGTTGTGAGTGGATATTGTATAGCCTTTTGTGGCTATGATCACAGAGAAGCCTGAGGTGCTACACTAAAGGGGAAACTGCTAAAACTCGCAGCAGCGTATTCAGTAACCTTTGGCCTACATTTTACAGCAACAATTGCCAAGAGTTAAGTGCAGCTATAAACGCATTTATTTACAGTACGATAAAGTAATCAGCAGAAAATTCCACTCACAATCAAAACAAAGAAGACATATAAAGGAAAAATCTAATATGACATAAAGCAAAAGGGAATACCAAGATAAAGACTGGCTCACGTCTGCAGTAATTCTTTAGCTTTCCATTCCGGGTTAATTCATCTAGAGCCTCCTGAGTAGAATACGTCCAGATCTCCCGGTCTCACAAAGACAAGTGCAACTCCGAGCCGTGACCGTAACTGAGCACATGAGTGGAGAAGTGGGAGAGAGCAATGTGAGCGGCGACGATGACAGACAAGCAGAAGGAGCCACAGACACAGAGAAACGAGGGCGGGTTGTTTCTGAATGACAAGGCGGAGACTGTTCCGCAGACCACATGGCCTCAAAGTAAAGGCAACAGGAGGGGGTTGGTTGGATGCACGTCAGCCATGCTGAGCTGCATAGGTGCCTCTGTTGGTGAATGTACCATTCTGGCACAGAGCGAAAGCAACAGATTGCTGCTCGTTTGACGGTCTCTTAGCGTCACCGTGAGGTCGATAGTACGAACAACAGGTGAAGCAAATCCCACAATTTAAACCTTTCCTATTTGTAGTTCGTTAAGTTGGATTTAGCAGCAGGGAATACAGGCCAAACTTCACCCAGAAATGGAACGGTGACCAAACAGGATTTAATAGAGGGTTGGGCAATTAATTTTCCCAAGAGACCACATGAAAAACTGACTGTTGTGACGGGCCACACAGATAAGCTAAACTCAGTTCTGCTCAATGTTAATTTGATCTCTTTATAAGGTATTGGTGCGGCCCTTCACAATAGTCACAGTTTCTCATATGGCCCATGGGTATGGAGTTAATTTCCTGCCAAAAGGTTGCATGCAAAGAACACATGCTGCACACAAATAAAACCTGTTGCATATCTGAAACCATTCAGATATAACGGCAGATATAACGGCCATTATTATTGAAAGTAATAATGGCTTAAGTCATTTTTTGGCAAAAGTTATTTTATGAAACAAAAAATCACCACCACTTTTTATGGAGTTAATTTCCTGCCAAAAGGTTGCACGCAAAGAAAACATGCTGCACACAAATAAAACCTGTTTTACAAACTGTCCTCAGACATCGCGCACACACACAATACATATTTTACAAACTGTTCTCGAGCACAAAATGATCTCTCCTCGAATACAAAACAACCTCTCCTCGCGTACGAAACAGCTCCGCGGTCACGTGATATGCCAAAGTCACATTCCCTCCTCGACAGCAGGGGGTGCTATCGAGACAACTGAAACGCCCCGAGAGCAGTATTAACTTTTTTTGTCCACAATATTAACTGTTTTGAACTGCAACTGTTGCTGTATGTATCTGATAATCGAGGTCAAAAATTCTGGATTGTACAGTATATCAAGGTTTGGGCACCCCTGCCTAGCCTGAAGAGCTGATTGTACTGTTTGAGTAAATCAAAGTAAAATTTCGTCACCTTCCTAAAAAAAATCCCCAAAGTTCTTTTTTTTTTTTTTTTTTTTTGCCTGAATCATCTTTTGACAATAAAGTGTATGGAGTTAATTTCCTGCCAAAAGGTTGCAACTGTTTCGTACGTGTGGAGAGGTTGTTTTGTATACGAGGAGAGATCATTTTGTGCTAGAGGACAGTTTGTAAAATATGTTTTGTGTGTGTGCGGTGTCTGAGGATAGTTTGTAAAACAGGTTTTATTTGTGTGCAGCATGTGTTCTTTGCATGCAACCTTTTGGCAGGAAATTAAAAAGATGATTAAGGCAAAAAAACAAAAAAAAACTTTTGGGAAAAAATGGCATAGGCCAAGTTTTTTAAGAAGGTGACAAAATTTTACTTTGATTTACTCAAACAGTACAATCAGCTCTTCAGGCTAGGCAGGGGTGCCCAAACCTTGATATACTGTACAATCCAGCATTTTTGACCTCGATTATCAGATATATACAGCAACAGTTGCAGTTCAAAACAGTTAATATTGTGAACAAAAAAGTTAATACTGCTCTCGGTGCATTTCAGTTGTCTCGATAGCACCCCCTGCTGTCGAGGAGGGAATGTGACTTTGGCATATCACGTGACTTTTGGCACAACCTTACCGCGGAGCTGTTTCTACGCGAGGAGAGGTTGTTTTGTATACGAGGAGAGATCATTTTGTGCTCGAGAACAGTTTGTAAAATATGTATTGTGTATGTGCGCGATGTCTGAGGACAGTTTGTAAAACAGGTTTTATTTGCGTGCAACCTTTTGGCAGGAAATTAACTCCATACTTGGGAAAATTGATTGGCCACCCACTTTTGATTTAATCAGTACCAGCTACCAGCTCATTCTGGAGACAGGCTAGGTTTCCTTCTTAGGGTCAGAGTTATTGCAATAGGTTCAGCTAAGTTTCAAAAGTGGATTTAGTCATTATCTTTCGTTGCTTGCAAATGTTTAGATTTAATTTTCATTAGACTTGGTGTTGTTTAGGTTAGGGTGGTTACATTTGAAAAATTCAGAATAGGTATTACAGTGTAAACATAACTCACAGTCATGTGGGCATCCTTAGACATATGCTTTATATTTTTATTTTATTTTAGTTAGCATTGTAAATGCGTGATATTGTTTCAGCTGATTCTCCCTTTTCCTTCCAAACACTATTTTGTTCAGTTAACTAAAATGTAGTTTCATACATACTTTATGTTTTTAGTTTAGTTTTATAATAACTGTGCTTGGGATATTATTCACTAAACTGTAAATGGTTGACAAATAAAGGAAAGAACAACTTACTTGACTTTTAATGAGGAGTCGAGTCACTCAACCGTTCAGGTACCATTCAATGTGACCTTGAATGGTGGGCACTGTCATTTTGGAAGACAGCACTCCTCTCATATTTAATCTCTGAATGAAGCCAATCATTGACAACTCTTTGAAGGGACAAGTAAATGCAAAGTATTCCTTCTAAACAGAATACCAGAGCCACCGCATTCCTGTGCCATCTAATGGTTGGGACACATGAGGTGAGGGTCCGTTGTTGTGAAATATACACTCCTCCTGTCATTTTCTCCCGCTGCCATTGTTTCTTATTTTTTCTCTGGAGAGCTTCCACTAACCAGCCCTTTAGCTCCACAGCTGTCAGCTGTTCAGACTGCTGTGAAGTCAGAGCACAGTAACGGTCCAATGGCAGTCCAGCAACTCATGATGCCATTTTGTGTCAGTGACCTTTCTTGGATAGTAAAAGGGGTATTGATATTAAACTGCAGTGAGTTAGCAATTAATTTTTTTGGCTTATGCATTAGGGGAGAGATTAGAGAAATGCAATAGGCGAGGGGCTTACATGCTGAAGCTTCTTTTTGAGGACCAAAGAACAGTGACTGTGCTCAGTGTCTCAATACAAAATTGTGTTGTCTTGTGCTAGAGAGACAACAACTAAAACCTGTTGTTGCATGTTAAGAAAATAGTACCATATACAGTATGAACACCTAACTCCCCATAAAATGTTGTTACATTATTATTTATGTCTACATCAAACTAAATAACCTTCCTGACCCTGCTTTGTGACTAAACACAGCTTTATGCTCTCACGTTTTATTTATTAAACACCGATTCTAAACTTTGCATAGCTCATGTCAGAAATGAATCCGAATACAAGGTGCACTTTTATTTGCCTGGATGTGCGTTCTAACTGATGCAGAAAATCACCAAATTACCCCTTTACCCCTATCAGAATGGTATACTTTTATTCTAAATTTAAAAAAATGACATTAATGAAACAAAATGAATTAAATGCTCTTTGTTAGCCACACAGTGTGCTAAGATTGTTCAGTTTCAGAAACATTACTGCAGGGAGAATTTCATCTCTGGAAAGCAAAGGGGACTCCGATCTTTATACTCACCATTTGTCTTCTGAGTCCGCTTGGTGTTCTTGTGGAAGTCCTTCTTTTTCCATTTTCAAACACACCTTATCTCTTCAGAGCTAATGTCTTTCTGTGTATTCCCAGCAGAAGAGTTTTTAATAATAATACTAGATTTAGGTCAGACAAGTCATTGTTGGGGTTGTTAATAAATTATCTTTGGCAACGTCTTTCAAAGTGAGGGCTACTTCAGTTCAAAGAAACACAGCTGTCTCCTGAGCTAACAGGCCAAGTCTTACTTTTTGATCACTTTTTCTTTGCACGTGGATGTTTAATATCACATCATGCTTACATGTGGTTATTTGTATTTTACCTAAAAAAAAACAAAACAAAAAACTTTCTGACTGAAACACAGCATATAAGAGGCAATAGATATTTCCTGTCTTGCTAGTGTAGCCTGCAAAAGAAAAATAATGCTGCATACATTTTATTTTACAGTTAATCCAATCAGCTATTCATAAAGAACGATGTATCTTTTTCTTTTGGTCAAATTTAAATAAATAGGAAAGAAATGTTCTATCTGTACCATGTATTGACTCAGGGTTTTTGTTGAACAGCTTAGAATAAAATGATTTAATGAAAAAGACAAAACAATTAAAAAGAGGTCTTAAGCTAAATGCTTTGTTACAACTTTTGGAAAAAAAACATATTTTACTAAATCACAAAGAGCTTTACACACTTAAAAAAAAAAACTGTTAAGCAATCTCCAGTCCAGGTAATGTATTAAAATGTACAAATACTTATACCACTACATAGAAAAAGACAGAATCATATACCTGTGGTCCACTAGCGGAACAAATCAAAGCCGGGCCTGGGGCGGGACAAATGACTGGGCCCTTTATACCCAAATAATAAAGCTCATCATAACATCATTTTACAACATACACATGCCTGCATGTATGTGTATATTATGAAGTGCCACCCATGTTAGCTTAGTCCGTAAAAATGCTCCACTTAGTTTACAATCTGTTGCCAAGTGACTGATGATGACGTTGGTGGACAGTTGGTGATGAGTTTTACCCAAAAGCTTGGAGAAAATATTGGCGATCCACTTGAAAATTTGCGTTTCATAAAGTTAAATGTAAGAGTGAAAATAAAGCCAGTCATGCAGCACAACATTTTATTCAATATTTTACACCTACTACATCACTACAGTCAGTTGTAAAGTTTTTAGCAACCATGACTCAGTCCTAACTGTAGCAGCCTTTAAAACCCTCATGTAAAACAATGACTCATGGGTGATGTAAAGTAGGTTGTGCCTTTGACCATACACCATGCTCATCTGGATACACTAAGAAGGCCGCCTCTAGGCCCGGGCCAGGAGCGTGCCAAGACTGTAGAATTAAAGAGACAAGCTGATGTTTGAGGCTGATGACAAACTTGAACATCAACAAAGTCTCAAAGGCAAAAAAACCAGAACCAAAATCCAACTTGCATGAGGAGCACAGAGACAGTGCATGCTGGGGAGCGTAGCAGACAAGCTAGCAGACAGAGAAAGGACACACAAAACTATATGCACACATGCCAGAACACAGGAGGACAAAAATGTAACTGCAGGGGAACACAATCAGCGAAGTATTGAATTTTTTTTTTTCAGTGGTGGAAAGAACCTTCTGAATGAATCATATGGGATGAATCACAAAGGAGGGAAAAGGCAGGAAGTAAAACTGCAACTAGACAAACTAACCTTCAAAGTAAAGCAGGAAATGACTAAAGGACACCAAAGGACAAGGCTCCCTACAGAGGGACTAGGGAGACTACTACTACTACTACTAATGATGTAAACATGAACCAAAACTGAGCCACCTTACTAGAATACAGTAAACCCAGGAACTGAAGACTTAATGTTACTTATATTATAAACCACTCAAAAACCCTGTAACCAGATCAGGGAGAGCCATGCTGTGATCTGTTATGCTCATTTGAACACTGCTGCTACGATTAGCATTGCATATGCAAATTATACTGACTGATATGCAAGCATGGTTTTTCATAGCGCACAGCTTTTCACTCCTCTTTGTTTCAGGGAATGAGGAACAAATATTCAGGTATTCAACTGAATCTTATGCACATAGTAAATCTACATCCAAAAATAAAGATGAAATAAACAAATGCACAATACATAACTATATATTAGACCACCATTGTAGTGGTACTTTCTTTCTTTGGTTTCTAAAAAATACCCCTTAGAGCTGCAGACACAGTAATTTCTTCACACGCACGACATGACAGGCTCTTTATGTTTAGGTGTCTTTACTTAGAAAATCAAAGGGTTACAAAAATCACTTCAAGCATGGCGCACGGTAAGAAAACTATATGCTCCCGTGCCTTGCGCAGCTCTGACTAAACTGGTGCTGCACGTGCTCAGTTACGTCACTCTAAGGGAGCGTCATCAAACACTTTTTATATCAACAATCATTTTCTTGAAATTATGAACTACACAATGACATGAATCAAGAATGGAACAAAATATAAATTGCAACTATAAATTGTACATATATTTTCACATCCTATCTTTTCTGCTTTATGGCTCTTACAACCATTTATCATTTAAGACTTTTATTTCTCTTGTTACACAAGGTCATGTGGAACAGAGGAGGGAAAACTGTCACGTATAGCCTTCAAACTGAGCTGAAGGTGTGGATATGTGAAAATACCATTCTCTGAAATGACTGAGAACAAATATTCCATCATATAATACCACCTTTCACAGCAGTGCAAAACAAAAATAGGTTTATTATTAATTTATGATAAAGTAGTCATTTAAAAAAAGCAAAAAAACCCCAAAGCGAATTATTCAAATGTATTCCACACAACGATAAGAGGGACACAAATATACCGCAATGTACACGCCTGTCAAAGAAAGATAAAGCAACCCCCCTTTCCCAAAGTAAGTTTATCTTGACCAACACAAAATAGAAACCAACGTCAAACTGTGTGTGTGTGTGTGTGTGTGTAGGTGAGTGTGTGTGTGTGCCAGCATTTTCTACTGGTTCCAGTGAAAAGACTGGCTTTGTTTGTCTTTGGCCACTCCTCACAGAATCTCATTTCACTGAACATATTTTCTGGACAAAAGCTGGTGTTTCATTTCAGAAGACAAGTTTCGAAGGGGAAAAGACTCGAGCTCCTTATGGTAAAGTGTGCATCTTTATGCTTTGACTACTTTGTTAAAAGCTGGTTTATGCTTTGCGTTTGCTTAGAGTGTTAGTAAAAAATGTTAACATTGGTTAGATAATGCCACTAAGATTGTTTTCATGTTTTACAGCTATATATTGAAATAGAGAAACTGAATGCAAATTTTTAAGGGCAAATTATCACCTTAACTGTTTATTACAATCAAAATGGACAAAAAAGTAGGTTGCATCTTTGTAAAATAAGCAGGTATTTAAATGTATATAAAATATACAGTGTATACAGCATAGTAGTTGAGCAATTATTAGGAAGAAGGAAAAATAATAATAAAGTCAGCAGACATACAGTGGACACATTCTTTAAGCTGTGTTTAAGTATAGATTCTTTCACTTGCTACAATTATATAAATATTGTACTTTCAGAATAAGGTTATTACTTGACAACTCCAGTGTCTTTGTAAATAACTAACTATGATTCCTATGCTATCCAAAGCTAAGATCATCAGGGTCAGTGTCCACAGATACTGTAGACAATGTGATGATGTCAAGTGGAAAATATAACTGTAACTACAGTGAGTGGATCTCTGACTATTAAACAGATTGATACAAGACATTAAGATAGTCAAAGTCCATCCATCCATCCATCCATCCATCCATCTTCTTCTGCTTATCCGGGGCTGGGTCGCAGGGCAGCAGCCTAAGCAGAGAAGCGCAGACCTCCCTCTACCCAGCCACCTCCACCAGCTCATTTGGGGGGACTCCAAGGCATTCCCAGGACAGCCGAGAGATATAATCACTCTAGCTTGGTCTGGGTCTGCCCCGGGGCCTCCTCCCAGTAGGACATGCCCTGAACACCTCAACCAAGAGGCGCCCAGGAGGCATCCTAGTCAGATGCCTGAACCAACTCAACTGGCTCCTCTCACTGTGGAGGAGCAGCAGCTCTACTTTGAGCCCCTCCCAAATGGCTCGACTCCTCACCGTATCTCTAAGGGAGAGGCTGGCCACCCTTTGGAGCAAGCTCATTTCCAGTGTTGTAGTCAAGACCACCTAACCCGAGACCAAGACAAGACCAAGACCAGAGTGTATCGAGACCGAGACAACACCAAGACTTTTAGGGTCCAAGACCGAGTTGAGACCAAGACCGAGGGAGGGCGAGACCCAGACAAGACCAAGACCAGTGCCTGATGCTATATGACGCAATAAAATGTGAAACATGATCAAAATCACTTCTCAAATTGATCTGAAAGATCCAGATTCCCATAAAATCACCTAGATATTAAACACTCAGAGCTGAAATAAATTTAACCCATCCATCCATCCATCCATCCATCCATCCATTCTCTTCCGCTTATCCGGGGCCGGGTCGCGGGGGCAGGAGCCTAAGCAAAGAAGCAGGCTTCCCTCTCCCCAGCCACCTCCTCCAGCTCATCTGGAGGGACCCCAAAGCGTTCCCAGGCCAGCCGAGAGATATAATCCCTCCAGCGTGTCCTGGGTCTAACCACGGGGCCTCTTCCCGGTGGGACATGCCCGGAACACCTCACCTAAGAGGCGGCCAGGAGGCATCCTAATCAGATGCCCGAGCCACCTCAACTGGCTCCTTTCGATGTGGAGGAGCAGCAGCTCTACTCTGAGCCCCTCCCGGATGGCCGCACTCCTCACCTTATCTCTAAGGGAGAGGCCAGCCACCCCTGTGTTTATAAATTATAAATTTAACCATCTTTATTTAATACTCTGCGTGACTTCCATCATTTATCACAGAATGTAAAACAATTATTCATAGTTCATCACAATAGTCTTAACTGTTCTCTGCCTTTCAGAAACAATACATAAAGTAATGTTGTTTTTAAAACCAACAACAATCTTTGTAAAAATGGGTGCTATTTCAAAACCACATAGCTAAATGTGTAAAAATGGCAAAACAATCATCGACAGTAAGAACTTAAGCCACAAGTTTCTCTCTTATACAGATTAAAGCTGCAGTATGTAACTTTATAAATCTGTTTTTTACATATTTGTTAAAACTGTCACCATGTCAGGACAGTATGAGACTGATAATCTGTGAAAAAAATCAAGCTCCTTCACCTCCTCCCTGAACCACTCCTAATCAAAAACAACCAATCAGAGCCAGGATGAGGGTCAATCACAGTCAATCACTCCTCCTGTATGCTGCTCAATGTAGTTGTGTACGATACTTCAAGATTTGGTATCGATTCAATGTCAAGTAAATACAGGGCCAGTATCGCCGATACTAATACCGATACTGATACCAATACTTTTTAATAATCATGAAGAATTTTCATGAAGTTTAACTGGTTTGAGATTTTTTTCCTTTGGATCCTTAATTAGTTAAAACCCAGTACAGAATTGGGCAAAGTTTATAGGTAAGTAGAAAATACTTTTTCAAAATAAAGGTTATTGTTCTGAAACAATACAACATTAACAAAGCAATTTTCCCCATATATTGATGTCTGGATTTTTTTTTTTCGTAAATGAAGGGTACAAAATCATCACTCAAGATCAAATGTAAACTTTTTTCCTTAAATAAACAAGCTGTAAAAATTTGAATATGCTTTAAATGTTTTATAGCAAATTCCTTTTTTTCGTAAGTAAAATATGTTACGTGTCATGTGACAGTATAACAAACCACTGTGGGGAGGGGAGGAGCAAAGTGTGCCTGCTCTGTGCTGTGACAGGAGCAACACTTAGACAGTCAGCCTGCATCTCTGATGAAACCGCAGCACTGCATACAGGAGAGAAACTGAAGCTAAGGTATCAATCTCATTATACTGATATTGATCAATACCAATACCAAAGTTGATATTGATATTAAGAGATAAAAAAGATAAGATAAAACTTTAATGATCCCACGAGGGGGAAATTTGCGCATTACAGCAGCTCAGTACAGAGAAAAAATGAAAAGGATGAGTAAGAACAAATAACCAAACTAAAACTAAAATAGAATAGAATAAAATTAAATAAAATAGCAAAAAAAAAAAAAAACTATATACATGTACATAAGCACTATATACACAAATATATATATATCAATGTCAATACACACATTTACATTTACACACATATACACACACATCAAAACACTATATATAGATATCAAAATATTATATACATTTGTAGCCAGTAAGGTACATAGCATACACGGTATGCATTATATGGCTGAGTGTAATAAATAAAATGTATCTGGACTGTATGGATAAAGTGATGGCAGAGGAGGTAAAGTGTCCAAGTGACTCAAGACATTATGATGTGTTATACAGTCTAACTGCTGTTGGGATGAATGACCTGCGAAAGCGCTCCTTCCTGCAGCGAGGATGTTTCAGTCTCTGACTGAAGGAGCTGCTCAGCTCACCCACGGTCTCATGCAGAGGGTGATGGGGGTTGTCCATGATGGATGTCAGCTTTGCTAACATCCTCCTCTCACCCACCACCATCACAGACTCTAGAGGACATCCCAACACAGAGCTAGACCAGCAGGCCACTGCGTAGAAAAGGGCAGATGCTAATATTATCAATATTAGGATTGATCTGCCCACCACTAGTACTAATGGCGGAGAAACAGCTTACTTATCTGCTGTCATTGGTAGCCATGGTAACTACAGGGTTCTAGCAAGAAATATTTTTCAGCCCAGCGCTAACGCTAATACTAATTAGTAAGCTAATGCTAATTAGTAAGCTAATGCTAACCGCTAAATACCGCTCCCGCTTGTTAACTGAGTGACGGGGCCTACGATGTTACTGGAAACCACCTCTGAAGCCTAGGCAGTAATCACAGTCTTTGTGGACGTGTAGTTACATTTCTCGAGGTGCATGTCAGGTTAGGTTCAGAGAGAATGTACAAAGGACCAATGCAGAACTCTAAATCAGGCCTTATTAGATCGATAGAGTGATAACTTTTGCATATAATACAGAAAAGTTACATTCATATAGTATGCATTTAATATGTCCCAGAGTGCCGTTTCCTTCCACTAATGTGTTTGCAGAAATCACATAAAAAACATACACAACAAAAATATAATCCAGATTTTTTGACAATCAGCTGCTAAAAGCATTTCCTACATTTGAATATCAGCCACCATGTTGTGAGTATAAACTATCACATTTTTAATGCAACAACAGGAAGTGACATCTTGCTGGGAACTGCAGTTTTTATTCTTGAAGGCCTTTCATCGCTCCACTGGTGCTGAAAACTAATGTTTGATTATGGCTTTCTGAATACAAGTAGGACTGCACCTATCGATTATTTTAGTAATCAAATATTCTATTTATTACTCCGCCAATTAATCAAGTAATTGGATAAGAAATAATTTTTTATTTTAACAATTCATCAGCATATTTTAACTTCCGTACTGCAGTTTTTCTCTGTGTGAAACAAACAGCGGTGGATGGAGTTCTCTGTTCTTCATGTTGCTGATCAGGTGGTTGATGAAGGACCTCCAGCTGTTTTCCATGTTTTAAGGTGGTTACAGGAACAAGAGCTCCTTTCACTCCACCTGAGCTCATGGTTGCTACTTTTCCACCGCCGAGGGGCCGGTGCTCGTGCCAGTACTGGTGCTGGTTTAAATGAACCTGTGAAAGGCTTAAGAACGCGCTTCGTGAACTGCTCATTTACATACGAGTGTGGGAGAACAGCCTCCCCTTTCTTGTCCTGCGAACACACTTTACCGTGTAAACCAAACTACTGCAGCAGCTGTGTGCAGCACAGAGGTAAACACAGACAGGTTAAGAGCAAGACTACAAGTAGCACTTTGCGTCAACAAATTTTAATAATCGAATTGAGTTACTCCAAGGATCATTGCAGCCCTAAAATTTGCATTAAATTTTTAGTTTGTGTATCAAATGAAGGTTGGTATTTACCTTTCATGCTGGGATTTTTTTTGTTGAATAGGAAGCCTGAAATTTTCCTTTGATCTTCATTTTCCCTCTTACTTCTTGCTTTCTTACAGGTTGTCATTTTAATTTCTGCAGCCCACGAAATCAAGCGCACAAATGACCATAGTGAGATCAAACGTGCACACTGTGAACGAAACAGTCCCTGCTCTGTGGTAGATTGCAAACTGCGATACAGGCAAGCAGCGATAATAGCAGCAACCTAGCCGGGGGGAGTCTGCGAGCGGCACTCCTTTGAGAGGCAGAGGAGCGCAATCTTTGTTGGACTTGAATCAGTACATTTTTTATTAAATAAATGCAAGGATGTTAACAAATAAATTGGAAAATATTCTGGCAATTTATTGACATTTCCACAGCTGTGGTCTTGAAATAAAATCCCGAGTCCAATGTCCGAGACCATGACAAGACCGAGACCATCAAAAAGCAGTCTCGAGACCGAGACCAATCTCGAGTACTACAACACTACTCATTTCTGCCGCTGGTATTCTCGATCTCATTGGTCACTACCAGGGTTATTATAGTTAACGAAAACGAACGAAATAAAGAAAACTGAAATTGAAAAAACATTGTCGTTAACTGAAATAAATAAAAACTACAATTAAAAGGAAAAAACGACAACTAACTAAAACTGTATTGTGAGTTTAAAAAACTAAATAAAACTAACTGAAATTATTGTGGATTGATCATTTTCCGCTCTCCGAGTTTAAGCTAGGAGCGCCGCCGGGCAGCTGTGTGCGTGCGTGTGCACGAGAAAGCTGCAGAGTCGCTCTGAACCGACCGGGTTCAGAGCGGGTCCACGTTGCCGCAACGCTGTGATTAACCTGTTCAGTTCTTGTGCGTTTCCGTCTACTTTATCAGTGAGAGAATAACAATCAGGAATAATAATCAAAGCATCAGTATAAGGACTCACAAATGTCAGCAAATTCCTGGGAGACTGCTAAAACTGTTGGAATGGACGTGAGGAAATGAAGGAAGTGGAAAAACAGGGACAAATATGTTTGCAGCCAAAAAAAATGAGCACAAAGAGCCAGGACCAAAAAAAGTCCCAGCTGGCACCGCAGCACACGACCACAAGGTAATTAACACACACAGCTATACAAGCATAAATGCGGACATGAGGTCGGACACTTCCGTAGGTTGTGTACAGAGGTTGCAAAGACCCTGCAAGTCTAATTAGAGCATCTAACCAAGCTAGCTCCAAAACAGAAGCAGCTTCTGGTGGTGGAGAACATCAGGATGCAGCTGGATTTGAGCTTTGACTCCTTCAAAGAGTTTGTTTTTGTCAAACACCAAATGTAGGTGTTGTTAATCTACTGCACTGACACTGGAGTTTATTGGGAGTGTATTGTAGAATTTATTGAGTTTGGGAGTTCATGTTTTTCTTTGTTTCTCCCTGTTGATGTTCATGTGTGTCCTAATTATTACACATTTAGCATTTAGTGCTTCTGTCTTATGAACTGTTGGTTGTTGAATATATTTCTTTATGGTATCTTTTGTTGAGATTTTATTACACAATAGTCACTTTTGCGAATTGAATCTTGCACCTGACAAAGTATGAAAATACTAAAACTAATACTGAAACTAATGAAACTAAACTAAAACTAAGCAATAAACCAAAAATAAAAACTAATAAAAACGAGCAAAACCACTCTGAAAACTAATTAAAACAAACTGAATTAGAGAAAAAAAGTAAAAACTAACTAAAACTAAATGATAATGTAAAATCCAAAACTCTTATAACCCTGGTCACTACTCAAAGCTCGTGACCATAGGTGAGGCTAGGGACATAGGCTGACCAGTAAATCGACAGCTTTGCTTTCACACTCAGCTCCCTCTTCACCATGACAGACCAGTGCAGCCCCAAACCATCTGTCAATCTCATGTTCCCTTCTGCCGTTGTCACATATTGATTTGAAAAAGTGTACTGTGAACTGCTGTTGTGTGCTACACTTTACGACACCATATTGCTTTACGGCACGCACACAAACGTTTGTGCCCTGCCACTGTTTACCCGTTGCCTAGCTACTCTGTGGCGTGTTTTGCCAAGCCAAAATAAAAGGTAAGTTATTCATTAAAACTACCACTCGATCATTCTGCATGGTGTCAGAAATTATCCAGACCGGATAGTCGCCAGTTTACATATAAGAATAAGCGGACTCTGAGCCATGGCAAAGTTAATTCCTCCCACGAACTTTACTTTCGATAGGCCGACAGAATGGCCGGACTGGAAACAGCGCTTTCAGCGCTATCGGATTGCTACTAAACTTAACAAAGATGATGGCGAGGTGCAGGTGAGCTGCCTCATTTATGCCATGGGCAATGAAGCCGAGAATATATTTAGATCATTCTCGTTTGCGAGGGAGAAGACATCAATGACTTTACAGTAGTAATAGCGAAGTTTGATGACTACTTTTTCCCGCGGAGGAACGTTATACATGAAAGAGCCTGTTTTCACCAGCGACTCCAACGGCCGAAAAAGAAGAAGAAAGCTTCATACGAGCTTTATATGAGTTATCTGAACATTGCGACTTTGGGGCTTCTTCCAGAGAGGAACACATCCGCGACCGGATCGTGGTCGGGATATTGGATAAGGAACTCTCACGCAGACTGCAGTTAATGTCGGACCTCACACTGGCGCTCACAATTCAGACTGTGAGGGAATCGGAGGAGGTATCGGTGCAAGTGAGTTTGCAAGGATATCCGGCGGCGTCCGTGCAGGAAGTACGAACCAAACATAAAATCACAAACTGGAAACCTCAACAACAACAAGGCCAGTCACAAATAGGCAGAAAATGGGGAGAGAAGGAAAAGAAATGCGGTAAATGTGGCAAAACACAACACAGGAGAGATGAAAAGTGCCCAGCTTCAAAAACAGCATGTCACAGCATGGACATTGGGCCAGGGTGTGCTGTAACTGCAGGTCTGTGAATGAAGGCACAGAGCCTGACAAAGGTGAGCAGACGTCATATTTTCTGGGCTCAGCGTGCAAGTCAAACGAGAAAAGTGAGGCATGGACTATGGTCCTAAATGTTGATTCTGTACCGGTGGAATTTAAAATAGACACGGGAGCAGATGTTAATGTCATAAATGAAGACGCATTCCACAAAATCACCCCTGAAAGACAATTACAACCATCAGACCTCCCTTTAAACAGCCCAGGTGGACAGCTGTTGTGCCTATTATATTTTAATGCGACAGTAAGCTACAAAGGCAAAGACTATCCATCCAAAATGTATGTAGTCTGTGGACACAGCGTCAATAATCTACTCAGTTGCTCCTTGTCAGTAGAAATGAATCTCGTGAGGCGAGTAGATGAGGTTACACCAAACAAAAGCAGTTGCCAGCAGCCTTATGGGGAACATGGCACACTGAAAACAGAACCAGTCAAAATACAGCTAAGAGAAGATGCAGAGCCTTATGCTGTACACACTGCCTGCCATGTGCCCGTTCCCATGTTGCCGAAAGTAAAAGATGAACTGCTGAGAATGGGGAAAAAAATCGTGTAATTGAAAGAGTGACACAACCTACTGAATGGTGCGCTCCCATGGTTCCCATATTAAAAAAACACACAGGCCGAGCAAGAATTTGTGTCGACCTCACAAGGCTAAACAAGTCAGTAAAGAGAGAGTGCTATGTCCTGCCTACTTCTGATGAGATAACCTCTAAATTAAGTGGTGCAACAGTGTTTTCTTCCCTTGATGCTGTCAGCAGATTTTGGCAGATTCCTCTCCACCCCGACAGCTACTTACTGACAACTTTTATAACACCATTTGGCAGGTACTGTTTCAAAAGGTTAACATTCGGCATAACAAGTGCACCTGAAATCTTTCAGCGAAAGATGCTGGAGACCTTGGAAGGCTTGGAGGGTGTGGAAGTCTTCATGGATCAAATCCTGGTCTACGGAGCCACCATGGAAGAACACTATGCTCGACTGAACAAAGTACTACATCGCATTGAGTCTACAGGCCTCAAGCTTAACAAAGAAGTGTTCCTTGAGGCAAAGTCAGTTAGGGTTCTTGGGTCATCTGATTGATCACTTCGGGGTGAGACCAGACCCTGAGAAAGTTGAGGCCATTCACCAGTTGCCCTCACCACAAAACGTGCAAGAGCTAAAAAGACTGCTAGGCATGGTCAATTATCTTGGCAAATACATCTCTGACCTTGCCACCATTGGCCAACCTTTGTATGAACTACTCAAAACTAAAAATGCATGGATCTGGGGCCAATTCCAACAGTCAGCTTTTGAGAATATCAAAAGAAGGCTAACAACAGCACCAGTTCTCACCTTTTGTGACATTTCAAAGCCAACTACAGTATCTGCTGACGCCAGCAGCTATGGTCTGGGAGCTGTGTTACTTCAACTCCATGGAGAAGAGTGGAAACCAGTTGCCTACAGCTCCAGACGTCTCACTGAGGCTGAGACAAGATATGCCCAGATAGAGAAAGAGTATCTGGCAAGTGTATGGGCTTGCGAGAAGTTTGATAATACAGTGGCAGCGGCGCAGTGGATAGGCATTCACCTTGCAGCCGGAGGGTTGCCGGTTCAAGCCCCTGTCCCCATGCTGCGTTGTGTCTTTGGGGAAGACACTTAAACCACATTGCCTAACGGTAGCGCTCTGGCTGCATGACCGCAGATGCTCGTCTCTGGATCTAAAAAGACTGCTAGGCATGGTCAATCACGATCATTTCATTGTGTGCCTTGTGTGTACAGTGACAATGAGTTGAATCTGACATCAAACATAAGTACCTGTGTGGATTAGATCAGTTCAGACTGAAAGACTGATCACAGACCACTAGTACCACTCGTTAACAGCAGGAGCTTAGACAATGTTCCTCTGAGGTGCCACTCATTGTCATTGTGCGTACAATGACAATGAGTGGCACCTCAGAGGAACATTGTCATTGTACGCACAAGGCACACAACGAAATGATCGTTCCAGGTCACTCATCCTAATGCAGCTCATGAGATACAAACCAGAAGCTGTCTACGTGCCAGGTAAAACCCTCGTAGTAGCTGATGCCTTGTCTCGTGACCCACAGACTTATACCAACAAAAGGACTGACACACACATTGAGGTGGAGTGCTACATAGCTACTGTAATGCTAGGCATTCCAGCCTAGGGTCAAATGGGTCAAATGAACCGCATCAAAGCAGCCACCGCAACAGATTGTGAACTACAAACTGTCATAAAGTACATAAGAAATGGATGGCCAGAATACAGAGATAAAGTTCCACTGGATGCCAGAGCATATGCAAAAGTGAAAAATGAACTGTCAGAGACAAATGGCCTAGTAATACGAGGATGCAGGATTGTCATTCCAAAGTCACAAAGAGCAGAGATCCTCGAGAAAATACATGATGGCCACCAAGGACTTACAAAGTGTAGAGACCGGGCAAACTCCTCTGTTTGGTGGCCAGGGCTCTCTACTGAGCTCAAAGAGACTGTAACGCAATGCCAAACTTGTCAGGAGCTAAGACGGACACAGCAAAAAGAGCCACTCATCTCAACACCTTAGCCTGGTCGACCTTGGAAATGTATTGCAATCGACCTCTGTGAACACAATAAGAATAACTACCTCATAGTATCGGACTACTACTCCCGTTTTCTAGAGATACTGCACTTGCCTTCCATAACAAGTATTCAGATTATTCACCGACTGAAAGCAACCTTTGCTAGATTTGGGATCCCTGATGAGATGGTGAGTGACAATGGACCTCAGTTTTCCAGCGCTGAATTCAAAGAAGTAGCACAACAAATGAACA